>NW_026849652.1:0-19547 GCF_030869305.1 Colletotrichum tamarilloi
TCCTCGAGAGCCTGACGAAGCTGATCTTCGGTATATTGAGGCATTATATATAGAAGAAGACATGTGCAAAAGATGAGCCCATTTGGACGCGAATTGAAAATGTTGTGATAAAAGGAGGTTGGGGGTGGGCATTGGGTTGTGGTGGATTTTCGCGTTTTTGTGGGTGCCAGAAACAGGGGGGTGCCAGGAAGTGGGTATGTTGACTTATAGCAAAATCGTATGTGAGGGGACACGGTGAGACTCATGAAAGCTGACTGTCAATCTCACATATCGTAAGAGACGTGCAGCCGCACTCATGCACTCCTTCGGACATGATCTAGACCAAGACCATGAGGTAGTCAAAGTATGCAAAGCTGCTTGGCATAGGTATGCTGCACCTCGCAGCCTCACGGGGACGTCAATATGTCTCAAGGTTTCATGTGTGATGTGAACTGAGGCTGAGACTAAACAATTAGCTCAGAGCTGTAGTTTTCACCGTAAGTTGCCGTGATTGATGAGAATAGGAGACCTCGGTGATCATTCGTCTCAGTCGTGGGTCGCAAGGGATGCTCATATCTTCATTTGGCGCTTCTCTCACGAATTTCGAGACCATCGGACAGTTCCTCCTGGGAGAACCAAAGTAATGTTCTGGTCAGCCAATCTAAAAGGTCATTTCAAGTCCATTGTGAAGACTGATCAAAAGATGAAGCAGTTATCAGAGAGCATCAACAAGCCCTCGTCTTCTCCGGAGTTATCTCCCTCTTTTCTTCCAGCTGGCTGAACCCTCAAATGCAGATGATGCATCTTGAACACACCGCTCAGTCTGGGCATGCCGATTTTTTCTCACACATGTGAATGTTGAGATCGATATGTGATTGAGAGTCAGAGCTGGAGTAATGTGGCTGGCTGGAGGCTGATCATGCACGCGACGGGCCTACCCGAGATGTCGAATGTGAGACAGAAACGGCTGAGGCGTGCTGAATGCTGAACACCAACGGCATCCCACTTATGCCGCCGTACTTCACGAGAGTACTTGCGCTTGCCACTTGGGAAGGAACCATGGAGTCGGAGGTATTAGAGATTCGACATAAAAAGCTGGCTGAGTCCGCTTCTCATAGTCCTTCCGAGCATCCTCTTCGGACCATCACGATCATCTTGTCCCCTGAACCTTCATACAAAGACTCATCTCATCTACCTACGTTATTGAAGCATCTGCTCCATTCTCAAACATGTCTTCCGACGGAACCAAAGGCCCTGTCATTATCAAAGGCATCCAAGATGGCTTCGAAGGCAGTGCGGCTTCCTCTAACCCAAACTTTGCGATCTAAGATGCTGACGATCTCAAGAGGAACGGCCCCTCCGACTCGAATTGCGTGACATGATTAAGGAGAACCCGGATCAATGGAATCTGTATCTTCTTGGACTGGAGCGATTCCAGGCGGTTCCCGAGGACCAGCCGCTGTCATACTTCCAAATCGCCGGTAAGTTGGTCTTCATCTATTTGTATGACCGCTACCAGTCTGATCTCTAAGCTCATAATAAAAGGAATCCATGGTATGCCGTCCCACAAGTGGCCAAACGAGAAGTGGAACTACGCCGCCGATGAGAATCTCAATCTCAACAAGTACGGTGGATACTGCACGCACACTTCGCTCTTGTTCCTCACGTGGCATCGCCCCTACCTCGCTCTGTTTGAGGCAAGTGTATCATCAGCTCATGTACGAGAAAAAAACTAAGACCATGGCCGTAGAACGAACTCTACAAGCACGTCAACTATATTGCAAAGGAGTTCGAGAAGGGCGGGGTGACGAAGTACATTGATGCCGCCAAAACCTTTCGAATGCCGTACTGGGATTGGGCGCGGCCTGGGCTTCCCTTGTTTCCAGATGAGGCTATCTCTAGGGCAAGGCATCCTGTGAAGAGACCTCCCAGTCAATCCGGGCTTCCTGAGAAGATCAACCCACTCGGTTCATATAAGTTTGGGGAGTATTCTAAAGAGCGGACAAAGGCAAAGGATACCAATTTTATTGGGATCATCAAGGTGAATTCGAAAAGAATATCCCCATATGATCTAAGCTCACACCTCTAGAATGATTCGATCGACAAACCTGCGAAGACCGCGCGAACTTTCGGTCAAAGAGCCGACGACGAAGAGCCCGATATTGAAGACGTCAAGATATTCACCAAGCCGAACTTTGGGGTCAAGGGCATGAATGTGTCTGAGCGAGTTCTATTTCTTCTTCAGTCGTATACTGATTTTGCAGCTGTATCAAACAATGGCGAGTTTGGTCCTGTCAAGGGCACGTTCGACGGCTGGGGTAGTCTTGAAGATGTTCACAATGCCGTCCACAACTACATTGGAGGAGGATACATGGGTCGCGTAGCCTTCTCTGCTTTTGACCCCATCTTCTGGCTTCACCACACCAACATCGATCGACTCTTCGCCATTTGGCAAGTATGCAATCCTGGAGAATACGTTAAACAGGTGGAGGGGTCGGACGACAACGTGGAAACGCCTTTGACTCCATTCACACGTTCAGTAGATGCAAATGGTCAGCAAACTTTCTGGACATCCGCTGGAGTGGAAGACACCAGAGGCTTTGGCTACATTTACCCAGAGACCCAAAGCGCGTTCGGCTCAAGGAAGGCCATTCTCAACGAGGTTGATCGCATTTACTGGAAACGAGCGTCTTTTGCCAACATCTTGCGAAGCCAGGCGACTCAGCCACCAGATCTTCAGGCTGTGGAAGCTCTCCGGGACCGTGCGAGAGCACATCTCAAGGCTGCTGGCCGTGGCACTGAGCTCCCGGTAGGCCGTGATATTCGCGGCCTGGCAGTTGGAGACAAGTATCTCGAATGGCTTGTCAACATCAGGACTCTGAAATCTGAGCTGCACGGAAACTACATTGTCAACGTGTTCATCGGCGAACCTTCTGAGAGTACGCCTCCGCTCTTGTACATGAAAGACCATGCCCACGTCGGATCGTTCGCCACATTCGGCCAGGATGAAGAAAGCCCTTGTGCGAAATGTAAGAAAGATCGATCGAAGAACCAGGAAATTACTGGTCAAATTCCCCTAACTATTGCTCTGGTCGAGCGGTACATGGCTGGACTACTCGACAGTCTCAAACCTGAGCACGTGGTTGGATATCTCAAGGATAACATTCGATGGAAGATCACGCTTCCTACTGGAGAGTTGCAGTCGCCTGACAAGGCGAAGAGCCTTATTGTCTGCGTTGTATCCAACGAGGTCACTTTCAAGTCCGACAAACCAGGCGAGCTTCCAGTGTACTCGGACGTAGTCACTGCTTACTCGGAAATCACGCGCGACATTCCCGGTTCCGGCGAGTCTGGTTATGATGGCAACAACTACTAGATGAGTTGAGAGCGAATGGCTTTGATGGAAAACTGTGCTAGTTCGCATTGCCCGATGGCGGGTTTGTCGGGAAACAGCTTCATGTGATGACAGTTTCTATGAGATATCTTATGAGTAACTCAGTATTTTAAACTTGAAGTTCTTGATCTGTTGCAGTCAAAAATTTTTGTGATAGGCCCCGTGAGACTCGGCTAGCGTTGGTGACATGTGCCCCTTAACTGGTGCGACGTTTAATGGCAGATTGGGAGACTTTCCTCGGCTTTTGTCACATATTTCTATTTCTAGAGACCTTGTGCTATTTGAATCGTGCTGTACTCTTGGCGGGATTTGTATCATGTGATAGATGCCGGAATTTCTTGAGTCCTCTCTGTTCCGGCCATGTTATTTTCCTTCCCCTCGGGGCAAATGATAGTATCAAGTGATGGCATCGGGATGTGGGCTGTAAAGACTCTGGAACAAAAGTCGTGGACTACTTATTCTGGTAGATTAAAGGATAAACATTCCGCGCAAAGGTCAAGCGTAAACTAACTCACATGCCAACCTGCTGCTCTCCGCCTTGCCTTCCCATAGGCTAGTAGCCTCCCCTTTCACATTCTCCCTTGCCCTATACCTTGAACTGGAGCAGTTCTCGCCTGTCTCGTAGGCTGTCAATGACGGCCAGTTTTTTTCAGCCAGATCAAGCAAAGAAGCTTGTCCGCTGAAATCCGTGATTGGCCGACCCTAGCTCGGACTAGCCCCACTAGAAGCATCGGCCCAAATCCCGGCCGTAGATCGGAGGCGCCCCCACAACGGCCTCCCAGAGACAGCGCTAGAACGGTGCTCCCGTTCTTTACTTCCCACGGCAACATCCGCCATCAAAAGAAAGAAGTGGCTAGAATTTGAAGAAAGCTGGAGAAAGCAATTACACTCGGCCGGTGGATGGAGAGACAAATTCATCATCACTACCCACAACCCGTTGGCCGAATCGGTCCCGTGATGAGAGTTGGCTGTGTGTTCGGCACACACTGAGCAGATTTTAGCTAGCATTCGTGGGTTTTGCCTAGCCCCCTTTCCAAATAACCCCAGAAGCTGTGTGGGGTTGTACCGAAGAAAAGTTTACTGTTGTGGCTTGCGGTCACTTTTTCCCCGGCGGACTTTAGATCTTTTTTTATCAACTTTGTTCAGGGGACATAGAGCTGTGGGATCTTCATAGACATGTTTATGCTCTTCGCTGGGATGGCATTGACCAGAAACGTTCAGGCGGTCCTGGATCTTAGCCTGGAGTTCACTCATGCCAGTGAAGGCGTCTTGCACTGCTCCTAGCGTGCCCCTTATGAAATGCCCATAGATTTCACTAATGAGTTCAAGGTGTCAGATTCTTCCCCTATTTCGATTCAATCCTACTGAAAACGAGAACTCCAACGAGAAAGTGGCATGCCACTGAGACACTGTTCTGATTGACACGCTCTCGAAGTCGGATGCTAGACCGAGAGCTCAATGTCTTTCGTGATTTGTCAAGCTGCATCCGAATTAGACTCAATGCCGCAACACGTTTCCATCCACGTCTTGTAGAAAGACGCGTCACAAATCAGACTACACTGCATTCAAAGATTGTCCAGGACCATTGTGACGCGGCATACAGGTGGTCAGGGTACCTAGGATCATTGGACGAACCAGAAAACAACCCTCCAAGCGTCGGGAGTTGGATCCCCACCCGAACAAGGTTTCGTCCGGACCATCAGCCCTACCATCATCTCTTCCATTCACACTAGCAGTGACTGACGTAAACTGAACCTGTAGAAGTAGGACTCCACGGTCGAACTGGGGTCGATGCGAGAATACGGCTCGCACGTCTATACACTGCGCCCCGGCGCTATGAGGCGTACAGACGGACCACGTGTGGAGCCGCGTCTACTATGGCAACGCCGTCGCCGAGGACTCGGGAACCGCAGCATCGGGATAAGTTTTCAAGCTTGTTATAAAGATGTCTGCCCGGGCACGATGTTGCTGATGGTTTTAGAAGGCATCATCACCATCATTCGCTCTCTCTTCTCTCTTTCACTCACTTGTCTTTCCTCCACACCGACTTGAACTTCACTTCCTTCTAATATGTCTAAGTACTCCAAGGCGGCTCTTCGCGCTTTGGCGGCCAGAGCCAGCACATCCTCCCTGGCAGATGTGTGCACTGTCGAGAACGTGCAGAACGCTCTGCCTTCCAACGGAACTCTTCTTGGCATCGATCTGGTTCCCTCTTCCATCACTGCCAGCCCGGTCTACAATGCCACCAGCGGCGGTGGCATGATGGGCGGCAGCAGCACCCCCCTCACATACTGCAACGTCACCGTGGCCTATACCCACACTGGCAAGGGCGACACCGTCAATCTCAAGTACGCCTTCCCGAGCCCTGACGTCTTCAAGAACCGCTTCTACGTTGCCGGCGGTGGCGGTTTCTCCCTCTCCTCCGACTCCACTGGCGGTATCTCCTACGGTGCTGCCGGAGGTGCCACCGATGCTGGCTATGACGCCTTCAACAACAGCTACGACGAGGTCGTCCTTTACGGAAACGGCTCCATCAACTGGGATGCCACCCACATGTTCGGGTACCAGGCCCTGGGCGAGATGACCCAGGTCGGCAAGGCCATCACCAAGGGATTCTACAGCATGGGCGCCGACGACAAGGTCTACACTTACTACGAGGGCTGCTCTGACGGCGGTCGCGAGGGTATGAGTCAGGTCCAGCGCTGGGGTGAGGAGTACGACGGTGTCATCGCCGGTGCTCCGGCCTTCCGCTTCGCCCAGCAGCAGGTCCTCCACGTCTACTCGTCTGCCGTTGAGCATACCCAGGACTACTACCCGCCTCCTTGCGAGCTGGCCAAGATTGTCAACTCCACCATTGCCGCCTGCGACGGCCTCGACGGCCGTGTCGACGGCGTCATCTCCCGCACTGACCTCTGCAAGCTCCAGTTCGACCTGAAGTCCACCATCGGCGAGTCCTACTACTGTGCCGCAAAGACCAGCAGCTCGCTTGGTTTCGGCTTCAACAAGAGACAGGCCCAGGGCAGCACCACCAGCTACCAGCCCGAGCAGAACGGTACTGTCACCGAGCAGGCCGTCGCCGTCGCCCAGGCCATCTACGATGGTGTCTTCAACTCCCAGGGTCAGCGCGCCTACCTCTCTTGGCAAATTGGTTCCGAGCTCGGCGACGCTGCTACTGTCTACAACAACGAGACCGACGCATGGGAGCTTAGCATTCCATCCACCGGCGGCGAGTACGTCACCAAGTTCGTCCAGCTCCTCGACCTCGACAACCTCTCCGACATGAACAACATCACCTACGACACTCTCGTCGAGTGGATGAACACCGGCATGATCCGCTACCTCGACAGCCTCCAGACCACTCTCCCCGACCTGACCCCCTTCCAGTCCTCGGGCGGCAAGCTCCTCCACTACCACGGCGAGTCCGACTCCAGCATCCCCGCCGCCTCCTCCGTCCACTACTGGCAGTCCGTCCGCTCCGTCATGTACCCCGACGCCAAGGATGACGAGGCCATCAAGTCCCTCGAGGACTGGTACCAGTTCTACCTGGTCCCCGGCGCCGGCCACTGCGGCACCAACAGCCTCCAGCCTGGCCCTTACCCCCAGAACAACATGAACATCATGATCGACTGGGTCGAGAACGGCAACAAGCCCAGCCGCCTCAACGCCACCGTCACCTCGTCCACCAACATCAACGCCGGCGAGACCCAGATGCTTTGCCAGTGGCCTACCCGTCCCGTCTGGCGCGGCAACAGCTCCGACTTTGACTGCGTCAACGACGCCAAGTCGATTGACAGCTGGACTTATACTTTCCCTGCCTTCAAGGTCCCTGTTTACTAAGTGCTCATGGGATGGGTATCGAGATTGGCTGTTTTCCTGTCATCTAAGGTCGAGATGAGATAGGATACAGGAAAGGTGCAGGATCAAAATTTCTTTTTCATTCATTATCGCTCTGGGGCATGTAACATGTAGTAGGCCCAAGACGCGACTGTACATAGCTTAGCTTCCATTTAAGTATATACATCTTTCGTAAGAACTCCAACATTGATGGCCAAGTCCGCATACCATATGACAAATTTGATGAGAGAACTGTCAAATTGCTGTGATCTTGTCATCGCCTGTCTCCTTGTTGACCCTTACAGCAGCCGGATCGTCTTTCCTAGCGTCCAGGTCGCTTTTACCTTTCAATTCTACTGAAGACACCACACCAACTTCGGACTGGGTGCTCGTCTCCTCATCTGTGGACCCAGTGTCGTGCTTCTTGTCCCTTTTCAGATAGTAGTGCATGATCCAGGTGAAGACAATCAACGCGACTGCGCATCCCAGGCAGAACGAGAAGCCCTTCCTGTACCTTGGTGACTCGACCGTCGGGAAAGTAAGCAAGGGCGTCCATGCCGTCGAGCTTTGCGACAGCAAGTTAATAAGAACCAAAGTGAAGCTCCGTTCCTCGGGGCTGTCTCGCAGCAGGTTGTTGACCCATCCATGGAACACAGAAGACAGAGCATTGGACCAATACATGGTCGCGAACCCGAACCAGAGACCGCCTTCGGGAACAGTCCATATCGTCAGGAAGATAAGACCGATGGCATTGAGGACCGAACATATCGTGATTGACCAGGCCGGACCGAGGAACATATCCGAAGCGAAGCAAGCAATGAGCGTGTACGCGATCCCCAGCGCGGGGGAGATTGTACCCAACTCGTTGATGCGAGCCGCGCTGTACCGTCCAAGACTCTTGATCCAGAGAAGGTAGGAGCCCGTGTTCTTGTGGATGCCTGCGTTCCAGAAGAGGACGTCAGTTGTGATGACGAGCCAGAAGCGGAAGCCGAGGAGGGTGCGCTTAATGTGGCCAAACTTCATCTTGCCGTGCAAGACGTGGCCGTGTTTCTCGAGGCGTTCGCGGGCGGTCTCGATGTCTTTGTCGTTGACACACCATCTATTGGGCTGGTCAATGGTACCGGGGATCACGAAGAAACCGAAGATGCCGACAGGGATGGTGATGAGGGCACAGATGATGTACATCCATCGCCATCCTTCCATGCCTGTGGTAATTCACTTCCGTTAGCGATTGAGGGGATCATGAGAGTGAGTTTTGATGGTGATTGTTCATACCGTGGACTCCCTCGAGTGAGCTCGATGCGCCGGCTTGGATGAGACCGGCTGTCAATGTGCCGGCAGCTAGACCGGTGTAGAAGATACCGCCGCGACGAGCAATCTCGTGGCCTCGATACCAGGAGCCTATCTCAGAGTCAGCGATGAGCCCGAACATCATTCAAGTCTTCAGTGCGTACCAAAGACGTAATGCATTGCCGGGAAGAATGCGGCCTCGAACCATCCGACCATGAATCTGTAAGCGGCCAGTTCAGCGTAAGAGTGGACGCGATACTGTAGAAGCGTGAATACCCCCCACAGAACGTCGCAAATTGGGATGAGATATTGGATTGGGACATAGGTCATGATGAATCTGGTTTCCTATTAGTGTATAACAGCAGATCCGGAGAGCATTATCCATACAGGAAAGGGATCTGGCCCAAGACCGATCCAAGAGTGAACAGCGTTTGGAGCTGAACAAGCTCGTTTCCGTAGAACCCGAGATCCTCCTTCATACCGGCGACGTAGGCATTATTCAAATTGGATTGATCGACATATTTGACCCAGTAGCCTTGCGAGCGGAATGTTAGCCCGATAGCTGAGAGGCTACGCGAGAAGGATGTATCGTACCGAGGACCGAGTAAGGTACCAAGAGGAGGTCAATCTTCGTGATGAGACGCCTCTCCTCCTTCGTATCATCTGGCGAGAACCATCTCCACTCCCACCACTTGTCTCTTGGGACCGACTCTTTCAGAGCAGATGCCATCGTCGCAGAGTCTTTGAGGCAATCGACCAGAGACCTCTAAGATGAGAACGATTGAGAGTTGGAGATAGTTCGAGACATACTCGCTCGGCGACGGATAGCGAGTTGATAGATAATGATTCGTGAGCCCTCGTTCAAGCTGGATCCCACCCGGAAGTTGCCCGCCATTGCGCAATTCTTACCGAGCTCCTGAGGAGCAGCGTCAAGCTCAGCACTTCAATGGATGGTCGCAGTGAATCCCGCCGATGCGGCCAAAAGTGGGCTCGTGGTATCGTCGAGATGTAGGAAGAGATAACAATTGAAATGCCAAGAGGATAGGATTTTGCGATATCGGTAGAGAGTTTTATCGACCAGGTACTCAACTGTTTGGATTGGCTGGTCATCCTGCAAGTTAGCTGGCGAAAGCCAGGCATGACAATGGTGTGCTGCAACCCCACAATGGTGATAGACAGCCTTGCTTTGACGTCTTTTGGAGTTGAACTCTCATTCGACCAGTCTCGCGTGGTGCATAGCCGCATCTGACCCATGTAGCGCAGAGAGTCTAGATCTTGTGTTGAAGAAAACTTGATCAGTCGTTGTGAAGTCGAGTCTCAGTCTGTTCGGGGGTACGATGAAATAAGATCTATTCATCAACAACTCTCATATGGAGTAGACCCAAGCGTTTTCTACCTCAATTCTGACTCAACGCGCAAAGATCGGGTGACAACAACGGGCGGCACAGTCACAACCTCAGTAGCGTTCATCTTACCACCTCTGAAGGCGTACGTAAAAGTCCACCCAGACCCAGCACCGCCGTGTTCACCCTTATTGTTGACAACAACAATACCGCTCGACACAGCCGGATACTTCTTGACCATGCGAACTACGGCATCTCTCGCCGCCTCCTGGGGGCTCATTCCTCGTCGCATGCTCTCCACAGCCTGATAACAGGGCAAGAAACGCATCATGATGTCACCGTCGCCAGTCGCGCCGCATGCTCCGACATCACCGTCAACGTAAGAACCGGAACCTGTGATTGGGCCGTCGCCAACGCGTCCGGGTACCTTGAAGGAAGCTCCATTGGTAGAGGTACCAGCCGCCATGATCCCATTCGCATCTAGAGCCATCATGGATATGGTGTCGTGTGACGCCTGCGCTGAATTCGGCGCAATGAGGTCAAAGTAGCCAGAAGAGCTGGAGTCGAGCTCCACGGGCGTGTACGGCCCGCACGCGGCCTTGGGATCCGGCGTGACGTTCTGCCTGTAATTCGACTGGCAGTTCCCGGCCCGCCACGCGGCGCACCGCTCCGCCGAGGCCTCGGTAGTCAAGCTCTCGGCGACGAAGCCGTTCTCAATGGCGAATTCCGTCGCGAGGTCGCCGGCCAGCATGGTGTGCGAGGTATACTCGAGCACGTGGCGAGCGACACCAATGGCGTTCTTGACGCGGCGCAGGGCGGCAACGGAGCCGGACTTCATGGTAACGCCGTCCATGATCATGGCGTCGAGGGTGGTCTCGCAGTTCTCGCCGGGGGAGCCGCCGAAGCCGACGCTACCGTCGCACTGGTTCGCCTCGCAGGTCGCGCAGCCGATCTCGACGGCGTCGAGGGCCGAGGTGCCCGGCTTGACGAGTGCCTGGTAGGCGGCGTCTGTGGCTGCTGTGAAGGGGCCACCCCAGGTGTTGATGACCATGGGAAACCCCGGCGATGCTTGACCGAGGACGCGGTGCCCGGTGAGAAGGGAGAGGAGGAGTGGGGCGAGGGTGCGGGGGCGGAGGTCCGGCATTGTGGGCGGCTTCCGGAGACGATGCCGGATTAGTGATTGAAGGTCCAAGGGGAAGATGAGAGGGGCTCAATGGCTCGATAGCATGAGCTTGGCGGCTATTTGCCAGAATGAGTGGCAATGGCGCAAGTAGAATGAGGTGAGGCTGGCCGACCGGTTTGCGGAGGGAGGCTTTAATAAAGAGCACGGTCGCTCAAACTACCGTGCCGTTGTTGGTGTTGTTTACCCCGCGCGATAGGCTGATCTGCGCCGATAGACAGGGGTCAAGGGGGCATTTGGATGCTGGGTCCGAAGCGGATAAAGGTTGGAATTGCAGTTGATACCACGTTACTCTTGGGTTGCCAAGCAAAAGCCAATGCTGCGCTATCAACCTTCCTTTCTAAGTATCATGACGAGGAGGTTGGTGATGCCAAGAAAGGATATTGGAGAGGATATCGGTGGTTAGTTAAAGCCTAGGCCATAACCTCTGGCTTGAAAAGAACGATGCAAGCGGACGACGATATGTGGAAATTGCGGCAACCGAGTGAGAGAGAGGGTGAGATCGACAGCATTTATTTTGACAATGTCTATGAGCTGGCAGCATGTCGACACCAATATGCCTTTGGTCTGGGCCGAGATCAAAGGCTGAAGCTTACAAACATCTCTCACAACATTTCTGCGCAGAAGTCCTTGACCGCATCCAGAACCTTGTTGATATGCTCTTCCCCGTGAGTAAGGTTCAGCGCAAGGAATCCACGACGTCCGACGTATATCCTCTTGCTGAGAAGGTAAAAGAAGAAGAGATCCTGCAACTTGCCTGCCGAAGGACCCTGGAAGTGCAAGCCAATCGCACTCCCATAGCCAGTCAGCTTGACAATGGACGCATCCTTGGAGCCGAACACCTCACGCAGCTCGTCGCGGAGCTTGTTCCCCAGCTCATTGTTTCTCTCAAGCGCCGTTCTCGACAAAAGCTTGGTGGCAGCGACACCCGCCGTCATGGAGAAGACGTTGTTGTTCCATGTTCCCGAATGGAATAGACTCCGCGGTCCCTGTGGGTCGTACAGGTCCATAATGTCCTTGCGCCCACCAAACGCGCCAAACGAGAAGCCGCCGCCGAAGTGCTTGCCGATGGTGGTCATGTCCGGCGTGATGCCGTAGATTTCTTGCAAGCCGCCGTAGTTGAGTCGCGAGGTGATGACCTCGTCAAAGATGAGGATGGCGCCGATGCGCGTGGCTTCGTCGCGGAGGAACTGGAGGAATTCTTTTGACCCCTCAAGCATTCCTGCTGCGCCTTGCATTGGTTCCACAATGATGATGCCGATATCGTCGGTGATTTGCGATCGGGTATACTCAATGTCGTTGTACCGGCCGTACGCGAAATCGTGGGGAAGAATCAGCGGGTTGTTGGGCGTGAAAGCTAATGTGCCACCGTGATAACCATCTTCAAACACCAAGACCTGAGCGTGGGGCATGATTTAGCGAAAGATCTCGGGCTCGAGGAACTGTTACAGCCTACCTTCTTTCTTCCAATGAAATGCAACGCCGTACCAATCGCCATGGTGTTCGCTTCAGTTCCCGAATTGCAAAACCTGATGGCATCGACGCTCTGGAATCTCTCAACCAATAGGGCAGCCAATTCGCCCTCCTTGGGACTCGGCCCGCCCAGAGTGAATCCCGACTTGGTAACGCTGTTGATCGCAGCGATGATGTCTGGGTGAGAGTGGCCGAACATACCGGCGCAATATTCGGACACGAAGTCGAGGTACTCGGCGCCGTCCACCGATATCAGGTGACAGTCGTGGCCTCCGGAGAAAGCCAATGGAAAAGGCAGGTAATGCAGCACGGATCTAGTTGTACCCCCAGGTAGCGACCCTGAGGCTGTCTTGTTGACTTGCAGCGAGCCCTGGTTCTCTGAGACATACTTTTCGACGTATGTGTTCAACTGCTGCTCGATGTTCGCCGCAGGCTGAGCTGCCTCCCCGTTTTGTTGGAGTTCCACCATGATTGCTCGATTGCGAAGTACACAGTCTAAAGATGCTTCACGTCTTGTTGGTGAGTCTTTCATCGATGTCCAAGAGGAGATAGGAACATCCGCATGCCTTTTGAAATCAATTGATGGATTAAATACCGACGAACTTTGCCGCGGGGCCAGGTCCGATCTGACCGCTTCTGTGAATGTTGTGTGTTCTTCGTGGACTATAGATAAGATGAACCCCGCTCGGGTATGCGACATCGGGATGCCGAATCATGTTCGGGATTGTGCCAGCCAAAATCTCGGGATAGATGCACTAGCCAAGGGCTCATACCCGAGAATGGGGAGACTTCTTCCAAGTATAGCTTGAATTCGTTCTCAAACCTCAACATACGATCGATCCAGATGTATGAACTGTCAGGTTTCTTTCCCGAAAGCGAAATGGTTCGAAAGCCGACAGACTGCTTGGCAGCATGAGTTGGGTGTCAGGTTGTGTGCTGCTCATCGTGTGTGGGAAAGGAGGCCTATGAACCAATGGTTTTACACGATTTCTCCCCGGACCCATGTGTCAAACACCTCGTTTCCGCCAAGACTCGGCGCTCACGTTCCCTGTTGTACACCAAAGAGGGTCAAATTTATCCTTGTATTGAAGAGAAGAGAAAGGGGACGAAGCGAGAAATTTTCTAGTTGTGCAAGTGTGAAACTAGGTGGACTCTTGATGCCGCCTCTAACACTGCTATTGAATGTAAATCTATGGAGTTCTATCCTGCTTTTTGTTTTGCCCAAAATATGATGTTCAACATCCTTTCGCAGAATCACCAAATCATGCACGCTCAACGCTACAGACTTATGATAATGCATCGACCGGTAGGCGTCACAGACGCGGCCTCACCAAGCCACAAGGTGTGACGACTAATGCAACGCAGAGACCTTGTGGCCTCATGCCTTCTCGTTGTTCGACGTCTTCTCCCTCATCCTCGCCGCCCTCCAAGTCTGTCCCCAGTACCAGTGTATCACCGCCAACGGCCCAACGGCAACCGTGACGAGGGCCAAGCCCAAGAACGCGGCGCCAGGCCCCGTGGTGGCAACAAAGTTGTCTACCAACGCGACGCCAATAGCTCCCAGACCGCACCTGACCAAGTTATTAATCGCCGTGGCACTAGCACCCTTTCCAGGACACAGGTCGGTGACGAGGGTCTGATTGAGGGCAAAGACGGCGTTGCTGGTCGCAGCGATGAAGAACTGGAGGACGAGTGGGACTGCGATCCAGCCTGATCGCGAAGTGATGGAGGGGAAGTTGAGAGAGAGGCCGTAGCCGCCTGTGGAAGCGACGAAGATGAGGACGATCCAGGGGAGACGACGAAGGCGGGCGCGCTCTATGGGGAACTCAGCGGGCATGTTCTTCCCTGAGAGCTTTTCTGTTCCTGTTATGTTATGAGATGTCTTGTACTCTTCTTCCATCTCGAGATAGTCTTTTGTCATTAGCTTGCCCACGATTGCGGATCCAACAATGGTTCCAAGTCCTGTCCTACATGTAAGCGAGTCTCCTTTTTGATAAGGGAGAAAGAAGGTGAAGGTGGGAAGGTTACTTACCATTAGGTAGAAATGCGAGACCCGTTTGTAAGTCACTAAGTCCGAACAGCTCCTTGAACAGGATGGTGGTGCTCGACGTGACCATAGTCCATATGGTATAGACCACGCCACCAAACACCAAGTTGATCAAAATGTCCTTCTGAATCAACAGCCGCAATGGTTCCACAAAGGTCATCAATGTCACCTTCTTCCGCGGAATGGGTTCATCCGGGTCTTCGAGGTACTCTGGCTCCTTGCCAAGGTACCATATGATCGGCTTGTAAATGCCACCCAAACGAAGCGAGCCGTTCCCGGCAATGCTCCGCATGGTTTCAGGCAGCCAAAACACAATCACCAAGGTGACTATAGAAGAAAGAATCAGGAGAAAGACAAAGATGGACCGGAACCCGAGGAAGTTGGCGAGCAGGCCGCCGAGCACAGGCCCGACTGCTATGCTGAAGTTTCGGACTACGAGGTGTTAGCTCCGAGCACACCAGGAGATAAAACCGAGTCACCGAGCAAAACACCGTAATGCGTGTGAAACAGCGATAGGGCCCATAGTGACTTACTCGCCTGGTAGAAACTAATAAATGCTCCCCGTTCAGCCGGGGGAGAAATATCCTGGATCACGCCGTTTCCTGTTGCACAGGTCAGTAAAAGGAATTACGACGACTTTTTCTTGGCTAAATTTAGAGGTCCAAGGGAGAAAACAAAGGGTTGTATTTTCCCGTATGTAACTTACCAATGCTCACGGTTGAGGCACTTCCGGCGGCTTGCAAGCCCCTGAAGAGCAGAAGAACTGTGAAATTGGGAGAGAAGCTGAGTCCGATGTTGGCAATGATGTACACGGCGAACGAGGCGATGTAGATTGGCCTTCTGCCCAGAGCATCCGAGATTGAGCCCCAAATTAGCGGGGAGATGCCTTGGATGATCAAGTACGACGTGATGGTCAGAGAAACCATCTGCGAGCTGACATTGAGATCCTATGAGATTTTGTGAATTAGAGAGTTCCCGGGGATTCCGGCTGGATGAACAGGACTTACCCGTGCGATCGTATCGAGAGCTGGGAAATAGATGTTGGAAGACAGACCAGAGAACAATCCGGCGGCTCCGATGATGACGATAACAACCCATTTCTGCTTCTTCGTGAAGACGTGGTAAGGCGGTTCTGGCTCCAGCTCCTGTACGGCAGTTCCTTCATCGCCACTGCTGTTGTCGTCGAATGGGTTCTGAGCTTCACGCGGAGCAGAATGCCCTTCTATTGAGTTTTGATCCGCAAACGGGTCACGGAACTCAGTGCCGTGGGGATCATTCTCGCTCTCCGTGATGGAAGGCAGTGAGTTCGGCCGGCCGAAGAAGATGGACGAGTTGCTGCTGCGCGAGCTGGCAACGCTGAGACTCCTGCTGAGAGATCTCGAGCGGTCTCTGACGGACGTCCTCGTTGGCGAAATGTACTCGTCGTGGTCCCGGTCTTGAGAGAGTTCAGTGTCGCTAGTGAGAAGGTGCAAGCCGCCCATGGCTGTGGCAGAGATCCTTCTGGCTATGCTGGGTCTCGCGGCTCGAGACTCCAAGGTCTCACTGCTAGGGCGTTCCATGGCTGTGAGGAGTTTGGCGATGTTGCTTGAGCGCCTTCGACTGAGATGTCAAAATGAAGGTCTTGTCGTTCTCTTTTTGGTCTGAAGAAGATACGACGATTTCCAAGAGGAACCACTGTTGATGATATTTGACAGATCCTCTCTCTCCTCGGGAGACCCGATTATCCACAAACCAAGCACAGTTCACTCTCAGAGTAACACTATCTGAGGCCAAGACAATTTGCGGAGTTCATTTTCAGACTAACACCGGCTCTTGCAGCAGAATTCCTCGACTTCAGGAAGATGGGGCCGTGGCCGCCCTGGGGTTCAACGGCAACCAGTTGCCGACGTCACGTCAAGACACATCATCCCACACAGCCCGCAGATACTGCCAAAAATAAGTTCAGTGAACTGGCACAAGGTTTATCGAACCTCGAGAGTTATTGATCGACCAAGGGTGATTTGCGGCTAGGCCACGTCCCGGGGCGAAGGGGCCGCAAAAGATTAGAGCTGACTCTGGACCCAATGCCCTCTGAACCAGTTGGGTTATACGCAAACCCGTGCTCGCTACGGGATGTTACTGGTCCGTTGTCCAGTAAGCGTGAAACTTGTTCCAGGATGTAGCGCCGAGCCTAAAACGCCTGCCGGGCTGATAGGTTTTGCGGCGGCAGATTTTGAAGTATACACGTCCGCACCCGCGCAGGGAAGTCTCAGACGAAGATGGCAAGAGGTAGAGAAAATGGAGAGAAAGCAAAGACAATCCATGCCAAGAATAGACAATCCCTGCGACAGCTTGGGCACGATATGTCAATGACAACGACAACAGGCCGATATCTACGACAGGCGACCCCCTCCGGATCCCACTCTCCCACATATGCCTCCAAGATCTGCCACAGTCCCCTCATGACGCTCAAGCCCTCCTTTGATCGGTCCACCACGTGGATTCAACTAAGCAACTGATAGACCGGCTACTTTACCGCTGCCAAGTCCTTTCATGAGAAGTCCAGTCGTCTCGTCTCAGAAACATGGCACGCCAGCCTCAGAATCTTGGATAGGTATCCCACGGGGTCCACCGAACCCATCGCTCTGGGATTGACAGTTCATCCGTGTAAGTCAAACGCCTCTCCCGCTCTGGTCTAAAATGACTGAACACCCAAAAACTAACATTCTCTTCACAGTGATCAACCACACAGACTTACAGCTAATTGGAACAACATGGTTGGCCTTTCGATGAACCGTAGGAGAGGTCCTCCTCCCAAACTTCGGCTCGACATTCCTCAAGACCAAGATCAAGTCCAAGATCCAGAACAACATCAAGAGCGAGCCGTGAAGTCGCCAGGACCTCTGACTCCGAACAGACCTCTCATAGGCTCTGAAATTCCTATGCTCCCAGCTCCTGAGCGAACCACCACAACATCTACTCATGTTCCTCTTCCATCCAATGGTCCAGCGGATACGCTTCCCCAGATCCCAACGACCACTCAGCCTGCGGTATTACCCTCATCGAGCGCACCACCAAGGGCTATTACTCCTCCTTCAACGCCAATCTCTAGCGCGCCCCCAAAGTCACCAACTCTTCGCCCAAGCGTGTCGATATCAAAAACTACAGTGTTCATCACAACAACGAAACCTCAAATCTCAGTCATCCCAAGCCCTACAAATACAGTATTTGTCACCGCTGCGCCCCAGACGATCACAGTGACTGCACCATCTGTCCCTCTACCGTCAAATGACCTGAACGGCGACAGTGGAAGCAAGCCCCAACCTCAACCTCAACCATCAGCCATCGGCTCAACGCAAGGCGTTTCCTTCACCAGTGGATCTGGTGTTGCCGTCCTTGGGGTACTCGGGGGCATCGGTAAGAGAGACAACAATGTGGAACCTTGTAATGTTGTCATAAACTGACCCGTTTCAAAACAGCGGCTGCATCTATTCTAGCAATGGCTGGGTTGATATTCTGGCGCAAGCGGAAGAACCGGAACAGCATGGGCTCGGGAGGGGTATGAACGCTTTCCCTCATCGACTAGTATCTTTCCTGCTAACCTAATCTCGTGATAGATATTGACCGGAAAGTCGCAATAGAGAAGACGGATCACGACAGGCAAACCAGTGGGACATAAAATGAAGTGTTGTCACACGGCCGGGCTGGCCTCAATTTCTTTTCTTGTGTCACTTTGGGAAATTTGGAATCATAGACAAGGCGGCCTCTATCAAACTACAGCTCTGCCTCCCCAAAGACTATCGTTCAGGAACGAGGGGTTAGATTTTGGCAGTAAATTTTCTAGTGTTACAGGGTAATCACAATTTGAAAAGTTCATTGATAATTACAGTACATCGTCTATTCTCAAACCGCTCTCAGCCGGCAACTGAGTGATTGTCCCCACCACAATCAGTAGACCCTTGTCAGGCTTCGGCCGCCTTGAGATTCCCGCAAACTCGAACACAAAACATGAGGAGAATTTGGTCAAGGGTGAGAGGGTAAATCTTTACGCAACGCTCACAGATGAGCGGTTATGAGCGGATCATTACATGCAGCAGTGCCCAATTTCTTTGTCAAGTATACAACATCGCGGCCCACCGGAAGTGCAACAGCTTCTTACGTAGTAGTATCCTCAACAAGGCGTCAAGTCTCTCCTAGGTTGTAGGCTTTAGACAGGGAATACCAACTACGATTGCTCGAGGCGCCACGATTACACGTGTCAGCGGTTTGGTGCTGTTTACTGCGTAGTATCTGTTATCCGCGCATAGATCCATGTCGTCAAGGGATGCGGCAGCATTGCAGCAAGAGTTGCATCTACATTGGTTGTGGAGACTGAATGAAGCTTGTCTCCTGAGCTTTCGTATTCTAGAGTAGTCGAAGAGTCAGAGGCACGTGGGGGCACAATTCGAACATGTTCACTTTGGTTTTGTGGTACCCCTATTCTAGCCGATCTGCAGTTCCGCTTTATTAGACTTAGAGGCACCCTATCAGTGAAACGATCAAACAAAACCTTGTTTCATCTACCCGTATTAGTGATCCACATTTTCAACGTCGCGTCTTGCGGCTGTGTTATGTGAAGAATCTCTGACACCTACACTAAAAGTCCAGTCTGAGTTGTCAGCAGAGCGGCGGACCTATCGGGTTCAACTTCAATAAACTCGTTGCACTAGACCCTTGTGGAGCTCAATGCCACATAGCATTGATAGTCACCGCTACCTTCTAATCAGGAGCTCTACAGGGCAGAGCCAGGATGATGTTCTGCTTCTCGGAGTTCGGGAAGTATAAGTCAACATACCCACTTCCTGGCACCCCCCTGTTTCTGGCACCCACAAAAACGCGAAAATCCACCACAACCCAATGCCCACCCCCAACCTCCTTTTATCACAACATTTTCAATTCGCGTCCAAATGGGCTCATCTTTTGCACATGTCTTCTTCTATATATAATGCCTCAATATACCGAAGATCAGCTTCGTCAGGCTCTCGAGGA
>NW_026849653.1:0-19290 GCF_030869305.1 Colletotrichum tamarilloi
CGATCCCAATACGAAGTTCGCGAACATCAGGGATATCCATCGGGCTCAAATCGAAGCGGGTGAAAAGGAGGTTATCACGGCTGAATCCAGCGACTCTGAATGCCCTAGTGAGGCTGGCAGCTGTATTGTAGTGGGTGTGGTTGAGGATCAATAGTTAATAGTAATGAGGAGGTTGGGTTGTGATCCCATCGTTTTTGTGGTGCCAGAAACAGGGGGGTGCCAGGAAGTGGGTATGTTGACTTACCTGTAGAGAAGGCTTAGGACGGAAGACAACGATGAGTACTGGCATTTGTTTCCACGGCGCACAACTATCAACCTTTGTCTCTGAAGGAACTCATGATCCATGAAGCGAAATGCATGAAGTACTTCGCAGTTCGCTCTCGCTCTCTCAAAGGAGCCGGCAATCTTAAAATTGGCAGCCACAAGGCAAGGGAGTCTCCCCCTGTACGCGGAGAGAAGCCGTGTTAACCCCTCCATCCATCCCCTGTAATCTCCACTGTATGGGTGCACGGAGAACTGCATCGCACATTCTAAAGCTGCGACGTTCTGCCCGCTGGTTTTTTTCGTGATCTTAACAGGAATTGATATACGCTAGGTCATATTTTAGCCTTCATTGGCACACGAAATATGTTACATTTTTACACAGTCTTCTCATGGTATAGCCGCCAAGCTGTCTGATGTAAGTGAGAAAGTCCATAGTTCACAAAAAATACTCAGCACCCGTATTTCTTCCCAGAATTCCAAGTTGGGCCGTCCCAATCTGGCTGAGAAGGCCACAGAACCCTACATGTAGTGCGTTCGGGCAAGACTATGTGCGAAGCGAATGCCGCCCATAGTATCATCCAATCACTTACCGCTCAATGGCAACTACTAGGGTAGTCGATTACATACTACGTAGATGCCAGATGGACAAGAATTCCTCTCTTGCCCTCTTTTGTGGGAGATCCCGGAATCGGCCAATCTGTCTGAAGTTTGACAGGTCTCCATCCACGTCAATCCAACGCAAGGTCAACCTAGTCGGTGTACTGCATGACGTAGATCCCGATTCAAAAGCGTGATTTCCGAACCTACTTCGACATCGTTAAGCCCTCCACGAGCAGAGTTCAATAAATCTGGCTCCCGGGGACCATCTTCAGCTACTACCAGAATGCTTGCCAAATCACTTCCGATCCTACAAAACTACCAAGAACACATGGCCACTTTCAAGTAAATAGATGCACAAGACGATGCCGAAATTTATTAGGATTTAATACAGCGTCTTATCTATCCACACTGGTAAACAGGCGTTTCTGTGTTCCAGTACGCGTACAAGTTCTTGTTCCCCTTCCGATCAATCTTACCCTGCCGGCGCCGTTCCTCCTTCTGCACCTTTTCCTCATTCCTGTACTGCACCGCCAGCAGCGATCGCTGCTCCGATGCAGATAAGTGCATCAGTGCACTTCGATCATTCGCCCTCATGTTTGCTAGCTGATGCGCGATCACCGCCTTCTCTCGCTTTTCTCTTTTAGACAGTGCTTGTGTCCGACCAGGATGCAGCGGGTCCTCGCTGGACTCCTCTTCTTCAGATTCTACCTGGACATATTCTAGTCGTGAAGGTGGGGTCCGCATTCGGCGTCTTAGGTGATTGATAGACGGTCCCGTCTGGTCCGAGGACCGCTTGGATATGATCTTGCCTGATGGCAACCGAAGAGAGTCTTCATCGACCTGTAACGGCTGTCGACTCGGGCTTGCCGGCTCGTTCTGCACATCGCACTCGTCTTTGTCGCTCTCAAAGTCACTCCCTTCGTTGCCTTCGGTCTCGGAGAAAGTGAAGTCGTAAAAGTCGGCAAATTCGGAGTCTTGGTTTGCTGGGTCAAACCTGCAGTGACCTTTGCCGACCATGTGTTGCTGTACAGCTTGTACCGTTGTCCTCTTTGTCCCGCAATGTAGACATTCCCGATAATCGAATATGACTAGGCGCAGGTACTTGAAGAGAGTTTCCAGGTCGACGAGTAGATTTTGCTGATGTGGAATAAACAGGCCGTGTGACTTTTGCATGTGGGCTACACTGGCAGGGAAGTCTGCTGAGAGATTGGGGCAGAATAGGCATTGCCCAGGAATGAATGGTTGCATGCCCGCGCTGTGAGAGTCAATTGACTCTTTCGGGGAAAATGGTATGTTGTTGTTGTTGTTCTGATTTGAGAACGAGTCCATCGAATTCCGAAGTAGCGCAGTTGTTGCTGTGTTCGTTGCTGTTGTTGTTGCACCCGGCATTGATAAGTGGTCGTTTGAGTGGAATTAGCTTCTGGCTGGTCCTAGTTGGAAGAGGGGACGGAACTGGATCCCGATGTTGTATCTAAAATTGAAGTTGTCTTTTCGATTGAATTGATGGAATGGAATAAGCTCCATTCGGATGATTCCCATATCTATATAATTACTTGCATTCACATAAACAAACTAGGCGGCGTTCCGAACATCCACGGGTTCTCAACACCGTGGTCGATGGCCCAGAAGTCCGAGCCGCAGGACTAAGCCCCTTCAGACCAAGGATGTACGCCATGATTGAGACGGCCCACTATAACTGGAAGAGTCCGCCAATGAACACTTAGTATCATGGTGACGAGGTATGATTCATAATGAACGATACAGCCACTTTCGGTGTTCTACCAATGAGCTGCTAGGTGACTCACCACAACAATGAGACAGGCAAGAATGTCAAAGACCCTGAAACGGCTCTTTCTCTTTTCTAGGTATTATTCTGACTTAGATCTCGACTGAGCAATATCATCAGGAGATTGGCTCATTAAGAGCCGCGATTGGCCGAGAATAGCCGAGAGTCTTATCTAGCAAAAGCCACGCATAAACACCAATACAGTCACAGGTTCAGAGGTGCGGCTCAAGGAATCAGTGTATGTGGCATTGAATACATTCATTTGCTCTATTTGATTGTCTCTTTGATGTAATTGAAACAGCAGAGTGGTCTAATCATCGGCCACATTGGCCAGCGACAATCTGGCTAGACAACTCATTGGGCGGGATTTCCAACCCACATCGACCGTCTGCAGAGCAAGTTCCCTTGAATGTCCCGTCAGTGCAGGCCTGGCCTGCAACGCCGCCACCCTTCCTCTGGGGAGCTGTCGATATCTATATTAGCACGCAAATGCAGATGGACGTCTTGGCGCCGAAAGCTTTAAGAAGTACGCACTCGCATGGACAGACGCTGTAAGCCCCAAGATCAGGAGAGCGGCTTTTACGGAGAACTTCATATTCGATAAGAATTGCTCAAGTCAATGACGAGAATTCTGCTTTGCTTCGAAATTGAATGGATGATTGAACAGTAGATCAGTAAAGTTGTGAGGAGTAGAACGAATGAGGAAAGAGATAGGAATTTTGAGCAAGAAGATGCGAAACCAACGCGAATGACTTGCGTGATAAGTCAGAATGGTTAATGAGTTGTTGTTCTAGACAGCTTGAATCCTCAGGATGTTCGTCGCTATTTAAGCATGAGGTAGATTTACCAACAAGATCATCACTTGCTTTATTTGACTCTGTAGGGAAGATTTTCTTTCGTCTTCGAGATCTTCATTTGCCCATTCGCTTTCGGTTCCCATGGATTTGGCTTCGCTTACAGCGACTTGCAACGTCGCAAGTTTGGATGGCATCCTCGTTGACACCGCTCTATCTTTCGGATGAAACTTTACCGACGTCCATTGAGTAAGCCATCTCAAATAAGCGACTCTTGAATGTACCCGTCTGACCCAGGGAATTGGAACCAACCGCGTCTGATCGACATTTGAGAAGCGAAACAGTACAGCGATAGAAGCTTAGTATTGAGGTTTCTAGAAGACTTCGATTGAGGTAATTTCCACCGCAATCCCCCATGAAGAATTCTATGGAGTTTTCACGCTTCATTCTCCTAGAACGACAGTTTGTGAGACTTTTCCTGACAGTAGTATCCACCGAGCATGTCGTTTTGAATTCCGAGCGTTCCAAAATGCGGCAGCGATATGTCTTCCGCTACCTAAGCACTCATTCTATTCCTACAAGACGCCGCAAGTCTTTCCAATACGCTCAGGTGCCACTCAAACTCCCTGACGCTAATGCTGAATCGCCGCAAGTTCCGCGTTCCTACAAACATTGCACTCTCGATATCTTCCGGCAGGATTTCTTTGAAGACGGGGCACATTGTCGCCACTCGGAGGATGGTAACCATGGTGAAGGTCCTACGGAGATGTCAGAAACGAGCCTCTACAGTAGTGGTGCTCTGTAGCCTAAGGCTTCGCACTTACACCATTCCGGCAGCAAATAGGCCAGTAATGCTGTTGGCAGGATCAATGTCGAAAACATTGATGAAACCCTTGCAACCCTCAAGGCACATTCGGCACCGCTCCAATATCGCCTCCCGGCACGGATGCGTCTCGAAGTGCGCCATGTTCAACATCACGTATTCGATGAAAGGGCGATGAATGATGTACTGCCCCGCATAGTACCGCCCCTTGAGCCTCAGCACGTTCCACGGATTGTTGCCCAACTCTTCAACTTGAATGATACCGGGCGTCACAGGAGAACTCGCAATTTCCGGCTGTTGCCCAGGCGTTCTTCTAGGCTGGCTCGTAAGCAGGAAATCGGGGAGATTGCGGTAAAGCGCACCGTGATAGGACCAAAGATCCTCGGTGATCCGCAGTAGCCAGTTGGCGTAGTTGGTGCGCGTCATGCGGAACTGGTCTTTGCTATCAAAGACGACGCTGTTAACCCGGTTGAGAAACCGCCTGATTGCCGCGTTGGTACTGATTTGGAAGGCGACAAGTTCCTCGGTCCTGTAGAAAGACGTCGATGACGGACTCGTCACATCGGCTTCCGGGGTCACCTGGTTGATGGTGAAGTCTTTGTGCTGCTTGGGTGTTTCGGGGGCCGGGTAGGGTACGACTTCTTCGTATCTCGCTATACCTGAGGGTAATGTGATTGAGATCTCGGACACAAAGTCACCTTCGTAAATCAGTGCGACCCAAAAGAGTCTACGGAAGGCGTCCGAGAATTCATCATTGCCTTCTGCGCCTCTGGCATCTCTGTTTCTTGTTTTAGTAACCCAATTGCTTGCAGGCGGGACTTGCGAGGTCCTCAAGATAAGTACCTTTTCGCGAGAGCTTCACACTTGACGGCGGTTGCATGTGCCCAGTGGAAAGAATCTGCTACTCTTCCGTTCGCATTCATGTATAAGCTGCAGGCCGTCAGTTCAGGTAGAACTATGCTAAGTATACAAGCATGAGCCTGACCTCGCCAACATCGTGCATTGTGCTGCTTTAAGGCTGATTTCAGATGAAATGAAGCCCAGCAAAAGTCGCGCTTTTCGCCATAGCTGCTCATCGATGCCCGGAAAGTCTCCAATGATGCTCGAGCTTATGGGTCTTTGGCGTTGACCTCCATCTCGGCCTGCTCTTTCATCCAATGAGATGTGATAGTCCCCGGTGTAGACGAAGGATCCTATGCAGAGGACCAACAGCAATAAACAGTACCGGGCCGGCGCAGTAAGGGGCGAGACCACACTTGCAGTCTTTTCAGACGCTACTACTTCATTTAAAGTGTTGATGATGTCCTCCGGGGAGAGGAGAGGAAAGAAGATGTTCACTTCGGCAAAGTACTCATGGATCACCTCCCGGTACCGATCAGCGGCATGGATGGATACTGGCAGACTCCGGTCTTGGAATAATCTCCAAGACTCTGGAGGGCACATCGAAGAATCTGTACCTGTGTCTTTGCGGAAAAAGATGTCAGTTGCTTCCGCTGAGCGCAGCCCTCCTGAAAAAGCTGGCCGCGGCGGTTGTGACTCCGAGTCCGTTTCTGATAGCAGCTGCTTTACTATCGGCCACTCAAAGACATGGTTCGCATTCGCTGTATGGGATAAAGGGATTGGAATTTGAGCATCTGCAACAGCATTCCTGGTCTGAACCGCATCTGTTTGGTCCCTCGTTGACGTTGAGTCAGGACCTGCCTCGGGCTGTGTATGGTGTGCCGATCGCGGAGTTGTAGCATGCCGTGTAGCTTGGGGTGATGGCGTATCTAAAGACGGTTGGGAAGCTTGCTGGCTCTGTGGTTGCTGTTGTCCAGAAAATACTGGTGAAGAAAGCAGGCGATCTTCCAACATCTGGATGCGCTCCAACAAGATCCTAGTATTCTGCTCGATGCGCGGCTGGTTCGAGTCGCGGTAGACGCACTCCACGTTCTGCGTCACGCAGAGACTGCACTTTGGCTTGGCAGCGTCGCATCGCGTCTTGCGAGCCCGGCAGTTGGTACATGCCTGCCATACACGGCGTCGTGCCGGAAAGTAATGGGCAGCAGAGAAGGAGGAAGACGGCGCGGAGTCATCCATGATCGGCCGCCCATCGGCATCGGGAGCACAAGGGTACGGGAGTGAGTTGTGCGATTTGCGGAGATGGAACTGGAAAATCCACTGGAGAAAAGGGGAAATCTTTGGCGGATTTGACTGGCTGAGGCCCACGCTTCAAGTTACTTCAGGGGACATTACGTGGGGAACTTCCCCGCTACTCCCCGGCTGTCCTAGTGCTGCGCGGCGCCGGGATCTTGCCGGTCTGTCCGTGATGTTCGGCCTGAGGGCCGAGTGCTCGCGGCTTGTTCAGATTCATCCAGCGACTACAGACTGACGGACTGCTTAGGAAACATAAGTTTGTGGAAAGCCCAGATGACGTATGGCGGACTACCTTAAATTAGGACTATTCCCATATAGCAAGGATCTCGCCTGAGAAGCTGTAGAATCCGATCAATGCCAAGCATAGCGAAGAATATGACGGTCAATTCTTCCTTGACTCAAATCGGTGTAGTACATATTGCAAGTGAATCGAAAAGAGTTGAACCCGTAGTCATTATTCTACAAAACCCAAATAACGCCAGTGTATGCAACCCAATCAGCCTCATCATGATGTCGAGGCTAATGAAAGTTTTGAAGCTATGAAACAACAGCGACTGGAGTTAGACTGGCCTGAGCAAGATGCTTCTTCTTTTCATCAGGTGCCAGCTCAAATACGCCAACACCAGATACAGTTTCTTTAGGCTTTCCTTGTTCCTTCTCAACCTCTGAGGGAATCACCTTGCCCTCCAACCTCTTGTCCCCAGGCGTCATCGGCGCATAGAGGCTCAACAACTCATTCAGCCTCTCTCGCTGAATGCAGTTTTCGTACTTCCAGCTGGCAGCAAGCTCATCCAGCTCTTCAAACGTCTTGTCCTTGAAGTAATCGGCCCATTCGGGGATCATGTACTCCGTCATGGTGATGCCGCGGATGCCGCGGAACACGTGCATGTGCATGCGCCACTGCCACGGGTACTTCTTGTTGTATTGTGCGGGAACGTTGTCTTCGAACCACTTGTGTAGGGGGCCAAAGAGATTGGGCTGGAGGTGTGCGTCGTCGTAGGCCCAGCTGTCGACGGCGAGGTCGCGCTTCTTGCGGATCATGGGGCCGAGGAGCTTCAGCCAGGCGGAGTCGGGGGAGAGGTAGGTCATGCCCATGACGTTTACGTCTTTGTAGGCCCAGATACTCCATGCTGCGGATGGAGCTGTTAGCGAATGTTCAAAGGTCTCGTGTCGCAAGTTGTCTCACCAATGCCCTCGTCGGTATAAATTGCCATTTGCTTGTCGAGCATCTTGTATCGTTCCTCGTTGTGCTCTTCGAAGTCTGGGTTGTACTCCTTTCGTTCGTAAATTGGACCGAATTCGCCTGCGCCTCGACGGTTAGCGATTTGTCTATTCATACCTAAAGGTGTTCATACCATTCCAGATTGGCACGTTGTGCTCTTTCATGAAAGCAACCTTGCGGTCGTACATCTGGCGGATATAGGCATCCTGATCTGCCAGACCTTGGTATCTACCAATGCGGTTGGGAAAGCCGAATCCACAGTAATCGTGCACCGCATAGACAGAGTTATCGAACACCTTTGTGAAGCCGGAAAAGTCCATGCTAAACGTGTTGCCCTCGAGCCAGAGAATGTGTTCGGGATCAATGTCGCGAATGGCGGGGACGATGCGATCGTAGAAGGCGAGAAGGCGAGTCCACTCGACGTCGGCGGGTTCGTTGAGAGGGTTGTATCCTGCGATCCACGGATTTCCCTTGTATCGCTTCGCTATCACCTGCCAAAGGTTGATAACTCTGTCTTGGAAATGCTTGTGGTCCCAGAACGCGGCGTATCCGGTCGGGTTATCTGAGTGCCAATCTTGGTTCTGGCCACCAGGAGCGGAGTGGAGGTCGAGAATTGTGTAGATCTTGTACTTGGCGCACTACAAGAAGAAACATTAGTCGGGAAGAAGACTCTGAGAAACGTTGGAGGAACCTACGATTTCAATTGCGCGATCAAGATGCTTGAAGCCTTCCTCTTTGATCACAAAGGGGTTCATGTCATCTTCGAAGTGGTGGTAGTTGAAAGACAGGCGGATGCAGTTGAAGCCAATTGAGGCGAGGAATTCGGCGTCTTTCTCGGTGAAGAAGTATTCGAGGAACTTGTCAAAGAAGAAATCGCACTTCTCCTTGCCGAGCACCTTCAGCAGCGCTGCACGAATCTGGTGCTCACGGCCGGGGAAGCCGTTCATGAAGTTCTCCATCAGCATCCAGCCACCGAGGGCCGTCTGTTTCGCGAAAGGCAGTCAGCATTGGGCCTTCGGATAGTCGCATGCTGGATGTAAAGTGGTAGACACTTACGCCGCGGAGAAGGACAGGCTTGCCCTCAGCATTGACAATGCTGGAGCCGGACGTTCTGAGGATTCCGTTTGACATTGCTGCAATCAGATTGAATCGAAATCAGCGAGGATGGCAGAATCAAGGGACAGGGACCAACCGATCCCAACGGCAAGTCCAGCTCCTAAATAGGACCCTTCGCATACGCGCGACGGTACCAAGCCAGAGCTTCGTACGATCCGTCACTCTCATTGCGGAGTCTTCGCATTAGGTCCACACAAAAGGGCCCATGACGTCCCATTATCTCTGAGTAAAGCATAGGCTGACCGAACTCGTCCATACGCGCCGCCGAAGGCCAACACGCGACTTAGAGTCCCCCGCGTTGGACCTTCGGGGCAGACTTTGATGCTTCCCCGACCCCACGTTCCCAACTCGGGGGAATCATTTGGATGCCCCGCATAGCTTAGACGACGGACGACATCAGCCGCAGGACTCAAAGGACGCTAGGGGGAAGGTTTTAAATGCCCCGATGGCGCCCAGACCAGATCGGGGGAAGTATCTAGTTCCCCCGAAAGTTCATGATTCGTCAATCTTGGTGGAAAAGAGGAGCCAGGCATCTCATACGTACTCCACACTATCGTCGGCCGACGCTACACAACTGGTGTTGTTCTCACTAGTTTACACGGTTTTGCTGCCCTTCGTTCTACGGAAACAATCGGACGAGTCAGGCGAGCTTGACTTCATCCGCAACTTCTAGAGGTTCGTTTCCCCATGGAGACTCGTCCAGACAACTTCATCTCGTGATGCCCCGGATGTGGGGACCAAGTTTGCTTTTACCCCAGCCCCCGGATCTTCTCCGCATCCCATCATCCGACTTGCCAAACCCCTGTCTTTGTACCGATAGTTCCCAAGTCCTCTTCGGCAGGCAGAGCCTTTGCGTCCCAAGCGTACGGTTCTGCAAACATTGTCGTGTGTGAGTGTGAAGGGCTAGCTTTCCGCGCCAATGATAATATCGCTCGATCGGAATACTTCTCCTCCTAAGCCCATCTGCCGATTTCATAACGCCGTCACCTAGCAAGACTGCTTGAGACCAATCCAACCAGCAAAACCTAGCAAAGTCTCGAAGCGTTCCAGAAGAGTTGTTGACATCGTCCCACCTCGACAGGACAACTTGGTCACGGGCATATAAGGACACGCAAGATCCCGGCTATCTGGTCTCGGTTCTCAACTCATAAGTTCATCTCCACTACTGAGCCAACCTTGCCTCCTTTCTCCCGGCTTAGTTCTTGTCAACTTCTCTGTTCTTCTACGATACTACTTGCCACAATGAACTTCCTCCGCCAACGCCTCCCTGCCCCGAGGCAAGACCAGCAAGCCCGACGAGCTCGCCAGCAAGGCGGACCGGCGGCCGCGAGCGAGAGCTACCAACCCTCTCGCATCGCCCAACTCGCCCAGGAGTCTCCCACATGGTACAAATCCGCCGCCCGCCGAAAGCTCTACTTCCTCCTCTTCCCCGCCGCCGTTGTCTCGTACGCCACGAGCGGATACGATGGCTCGATGATGAACTCCCTCCAGACCGTTTCCTACTTTGACGACTTCTTCGACAACCCGCGCGGCGCGGTCCTCGGCTTGATGAGTGCCATCATGGCTTTGGGGAGCATCTGCTCGACACCCATCGCTCCGTGGGTCGCTGATAAGTTTGGAAGACGATGGGGTATCACGACGGGAAGTTGTATCATGATTATTGGTGCAATCTTGCAGTGCGAGAGTACCGCGTTTGCCATGTTTGTCGTGAGCAGATTCATCCTCGGATTCGGTCTTTCTTTTGCGACGACTTCGGCGCCGAGCTTGGTTAGTGAGCTGTCGCATCCCAAGGATCGCGTCACCATCACGGCTATCTGCAATACCTGGTATGTACTATCATCTTAAGCAACCAATTGGAGAAAATCAAGAACCAAGGGCTGACGACGTGGGCTTGGCAGTTGGTATGTCGGTAGTATCGCGGCAGCATGGATCACGTTTGGTACTCGAAATATCCCTAGCACCTGGTCTTGGCGAATTCCGTCTCTTCTTCAGATGGCACCTAGTGTGGTGCAGCTCGCAGCCATCTGGTTTGTTCCCGAGTCTCCGCGTTGGCTCATCTCACACGATCGCGGGGACGAGGCCATGGAGGCCTTGAAGCAATACCACGGCGAAGGCGAAGAGACGGAGCTGGTCAGATTGGAGTTTGAAGAGATCAGAGCTGCTATCGACAATGAGAAGAGTAAGTTTGGAGATCCCATGGAGTCTTGACGCATTTGCTAATCGCATCGAAGGACTTGGAAGCACAACTTGGGCATCAATGGTTAAGACGAAAGGCAACCGATACCGCATGTTCCTTGTCGTCTGTAAGAATCTCGTCCAAGCATACAAGAATCTAGTTCCATTTCCATACTGACGCTAACAATAGGCATGGGATTCTTCTCCCAATGGTCTGGTAACGGCCTGATTGCTTATTGTAAGTAGAAGACGAAACTTCCCCATTACTTCAGTGAGATTTGGACGTTGACTGATGCGGACTAGACCTCTCGAGAATCATGGACACCGTCGGTATCACGAACAAGAACACACAAGCTCTGGTCAATGGCTTACTCAACATCTGGAACTTTGGCCTTGCCCTGACTACTGCATTCTTCGTGGAACGCATCGGCCGCCGCCCCCTCTTCCGCATCTCGACCTGCGGTATGCTCGTAGTCTTTATCGGTTGGACCATCGCCTCAGCTCGATTCGCCGAAACCAGTGCCAGCTCCGCCGGTATCGCCGTCATGGCGCTGATTTTCATCTATCAAGTCTTCTACTGCATCGCCTTCTCGCCCTTGCCGGTCGCTTATTCTGTGGAGGTCCTGCCGTACTCCATCCGCGCCAAGGGCATGGCAACATATGTCTTCTCGACCAAAGCTGCCGTCTTTGTCAACCAATACGTAAACCCGATCGGCATCCAGAACATTGGTTGGCGCTTCTATATAGTCTATGTTGCTATCTTAGCTGTGGAGGCTTGCATCGCTTATGGGTGGTTCTTGGAGACTAAGGGCAAGGCTTTGGAGGAGATTGCCGTCATCTTTGATGGTGAAGAAGCGAACGTTCGGATTGCGGAGAATGGGAAGGGAGATGGTCCTATTGACGTGGTGGAAACGGAGCACGCAACTTCAAAGGTCTAGTTCGAGCGGATTTTGTCTACCTAATCAGGTACGTGATAAATCTCACATGAGGACGGACTTGAACATGAGGGCATGACAGCAAAGAGACCAGAGTAAGCAGATCACAAGATTACACAAGAGATAAATTTCTTGAAAAACTGGGTTTTTGAAATATTTTTCATGAGATACCAACTTGAGCAATTTAAGTTTGAGGTTGATGATTTACGTTGGTGCATTAAAGGTCTCAATCATGTCAGAGCAGACCCGATGAGGGCATGAACTTAGATTTTCCAGTCTAGAGCCAGTGACCACTGAGGGGCGTTCGAAGTTTAGACTTTGGTTCCCTCTCTGGCTGGCAGCTGTCTTCGCCGAAGCCTAACATTCGAACCTTTCTGGGAAACGAGCCAATTGGAACAATGGTCAACAAACCATTCAAGTACATCATTCACAGTGGGGTACTTACTAGCATTTTTCCTCCAAAATTGCATCAGGGCCAGTAAGCTCGAGATCGAAGTATAGGGAGAGGGTTGGGGTAAGCTGTATGACCACCTCCTCAGCAATGGTCCCAGTCACGGACGTCTGGAGATCGGACTTTGGCCATCTTCATCTAACTGATATCTACGCTAATGAGTCAGCAGAACCTTTGAACTCGATGCTTGCGAGATCTACTTCGACCAAGACACACTCGAGCTCGGGATCCTGAGGCAAAGAAGAAATGGTCTTTGAAGAGTTTGGCCGAATATTGGAGACAGGACTCGTCAGGGAAACTTACGCATGTCGTCATTGTCCCCTTTGCTCCACCTCTCAGGCCGAAACGCGTAAACATCTTGGCCATACTCTTCCTTGCTACGATGAACAACCCAAGGGCTGAAGCCGACAACAAACTAACAAAAACAAGAGTTATTAGCAGGTTTAAAAGTGCGTGATGGCCTCGAGCTGTGGTGATCAAGGCGATGCTTACCCCAGCTGGCATGTGGTCGCCACCAATGTCATAGCCACCTTGGGGCACTACACGAGGAAGAGTCATGCCGGCATAACTATCAAGAAATAAACCTACGATTGAATGTGCATTCTAGCTTAGTCTAACTCTATCTTAATGTGTCCACTTCCACGACTAACGCAGCTGAGCATGTTGCGTTTCTTCTCTTCAGGGTAGAGAGCCGTTCCTTTGTGATCAACCTTGCCGTCACAAACAGTGACTTTACAAGCACCGCAGCCGCCCATTTCGCAGAAGAAGGTCATATCAAAGCCTGCCTCCCGTAATACCGTTAGCAGCGTTTTGTCGGGGGTAACGTCCAATGTCTTCTTCCGGTGTGACTCGAGCTCATTCACTTCAACGGTGAAAGGCTTGCCTCTCGTTGATGCGGAATCCACTCCGAAGCTTTCGAAATGTAGCATGTGGTCTGGATATTCCATCTCCCTAGCTCGTCTCTGTGCGGCTTTCATCAATCCTTCTGGGCCGCAACAGTAAATCCTCGTGGTGTGTTTTCCATCCTTATCAGAGCCCGGAATCAGGGCGTCCAAGTCTAGGCGTCTGCCTTCGTTCTTAGCATAGAGCATTATGTTCTCGCTAGGGAAGCGGTTCAGGAATGCAGCCTCTTCGCGGTTTCGCGTTGCGTAATGTACTTCGTAGTCGATGTCCTCCTTCTTCCACTGGGCAATCTTTGGGAGGAATGCTGTCACGCCGATACCTCCGATTATGACAAGTCGCCTGTCCACCAGTCCTTCCTCCACGCATTTCTGTTCGTCTTCTACAGCCTTTGGGACCCCGCCAGGGGCCATGGTGATTATATCACCTATTTGGAGCTTCATGTGTAGATACCTCGATCCTCCCCTAGAATGATCGTCGTGGGCCACGCCAAGGGAAAACCGGTTCAGGTCTCCTGATACAATCGAGTATGACCGCGAATACCTCTCATCGTTCGTTCCGAATTCAATTTGCGCAAACGCGAACTCTTTGAAGGTGGGTTCGTTGATCGTGAAAGGTTCTCGGAGTTGAAAGGTGAAATGTTTGACTCGCGAAGTAACGGGTGTGATATCCACGACTGCGTATCTTTTCGGCGTCGACTGCAAGCGGTTCATCGCAAATTCCCGGACCATGCTGGTCACCACGCTCAGGTTGCACAGCTCCGCCACCAAAGGCAGTGCAACGTCCTTCCCCTGGATCACGCGCTTGATATTGAGAATCGACCATCGCGGATGAGGACGCTCCATGAGCTCCATCACGTCACCCGCGCATATATACCCCGCCGTTCTGACTCTCATATTCCATCCCGTTCGCGCCGTGCGATTGACGCGCTTCAGGGCTCTGCCCCATTCGAAGCGCAAGTTTAGCTTGTAACACGGGCTGCGAGGTTCGCTCACTTCAACCACGACATCCCTGCCGATGCGGTAGACGTCGCCGACGCAAACATTTTTCTCGCTCATGTTGGTGCCAACTATGTTCTCCCCAAAGGCGCCGTAATCGAAGAGCTCCGGTTTGGGACAGCCGTCCTCGCACCGCCAGGACTCATAATGCTCCGAGGCGTACTGGTGCAGAGCACGCTCGGTACTCCAGTGTATGGGGTAGACGTGCTTGTCATTGCCGATGCCGTGCTCGTTGATGAAGATACGCCCTTGCTGGACTTGTTTGAAGATGCCGGACGGTTCGGCGACGAGAGTTTTGACTTTTCCGGATCTGATTTGGAGGACTTTGCCTGGAAGCGGTGTTGGCGCATCGGAGAGACTGCTTATGGTCTCTTTTGAGATATTTCTCGTGCTTTTTGGCATTTTGAAAAAAAAAAACAATACGAGAGCTTTAGCTTTGGATTAGCTTTCGATGGTATGTTTGACGGTATTGCCCACAAATTATAGCTAAGTAGCTGCGCAATGCAAGTGCAGATATTGCCGAGAGTCTGAGAGTTGTAATAGTCTTTGCTGATGATGAGAGACGCCCATAATGGATCAAAGCGACGAAAGTATTCCTTAAGACAAAGAGCGATTTCCCCGATTTCTCAGATTAATTCGTGGATCAAAGCCCATGACGGAGCTCCACGGTGCCGAGGGCGCGAAGGCGCGGCGACTTTCTGCTTTGATGACATCACAACTGCTCGGCCCTCTCGGTGCCTCACGGCGATAACAAAAGACGCGAACATACAGAATAATTAGCACGTATCCAATTTTGAGCTTCGTGGTCGGATCTGCAACACAAGCTTTCATCACGTGCAGGCTAACCAGTATCATCACTACGAGCAGATTATGTATGATCCTTCCTTAGGCTAGTGGTGAGTAAGCAAAACGTACTGACCGATATTCCTTACATAAATTCCAGACTAGGTTATAGTGCTGACCGGCCAGACCGGTAGTGGCACCATAGCAGAAACCTCAATGTTTCCGCAGGCTTGCAGTTATTAACGCTCTCTGTCCAGCAGCGCGCCAGACCTCGTCAAGATCCCCATTTCCGTTACCAAGTTACTAGCTTAATACCGAGGAATCACGCACAGTAGCGTGAGCTTTGGGTAGAACCTAGTATGCATAGCTTATTAGCTTATGGGGCGCGAAAACCTCTTAGTAGAAGTGGCCATCGGTCTCTGTTGTCGCCCTTGGGGTTATTCCTGTTAGGAATTCGCCCTGAAATTCCTCATCCGGTCGGCAAACCTTCTGTCGTAATTCCGTCCTGGTGGTCGATGTCCAGGTAAAAGTCTACCGGGTCGTAATAGTCCGTCGGTGTACACTTGTTCAAGGGCCTCCAGAACTACCTCGATTGCTAAGAAGCTGCGAGGTTGTTCCGTTTGACATTGATATCGTATTTTTATTAGGCCGGCCCGTCTATTAGGCTGCGGATGAATGCGATTCGGTGAGGCTCGGTTGAATATGAAGAGGAGCTACTGTTCAGCTTGTCGCGGAGATTTTCCTTCCAGCTGTCGAAGGCATTGCCATCGCCGGAGAAAACAGGTGCGTCAGGGAACTCAGGGTTTTCATGGAACTCCACTACGGTCGACTCAAATCTAGACGTTGTTCTATTCGAAATCACTCCGGATGCATCCGTACCGCCTTGAAGAGCGCGAGAACCTTCTTGCTCAGGCGGTCGTACCACTGTAGTCCTCCGTTGGGACCTGAGATGGGCGATAATCTTTCGATCCCATTCATGATCTTCTTGTAGTAGTTCCAGCTCCTCAGATAGGTCCGTCACTCTAGCTTCTGCAAGATCTCGCTCTATCAGTGCCTTTTCGTTCTCCTGATATAGTCTCCGGGCTTACTATACCAGCCGCATGACTTCGTCTTTGGCGGCTTCGTCGCCTGATAATAGCTGGTTCATCTTTGCCATCTTTGTTTCGGTGAAGGAGACCAAGCCAACGAGGGTTAACCGAGATCATCGCGGCACATTGCCCCGGTAAGCTGAGCACCGGCCCCACTCCGTCCGGTCCTGCTCCCTTTTCGGTCGTGCCGGGCTCAACTCCTCGGTTGAATCTTTTCAAGGGAGCGACACGATAAGTATAGTTTCGGTGTGTTCATGTTTCATTTCAGATGCATGGGACGCAGTATCCTGGTTGGACAGTTACGTCCATGGCAACAACATACTTGAACATTGAAGTAATATCAAGACCAATCCTGACCGTTGACGACACAGTATGGTGCCAGAGCTCCCTCGCCAATTTCCCCAGCTTCACACGGCTTGACGCAACCTTCGTAGCGTGTGCAGATGACTCCAATCTTTGCGAGACAGTAATTGGATAGAATAGCAGTATCGCCATAGTTTTGATTTACCCCCACTAAGAGTGGTTAGCACGGAAGAACTTCCAAGGATTAAAAACGCGCAGCTCTTGGCTGGAGACTAATCTTTCCTGTGACTTACTGACTACTCCTTGTATTCCAACAAAATTGGTGATGTTGACATGTCGCTGGAACTGCTGGCTGCAATTGCCGCATGACCGGTAGAACTTCCCAAATTTGTTGGCATAGAAGCCGTCGACGTGTAGCCATCCCTCACCTGCGATTCAACGATGTTAGGATTTTGTGCTCAGATCAAGTGTCACGGCGTCTCAGCTCTTAGTACTCACCGTTATGTTGAAAGACCTTATCACTGGCCTCTTTCGCCCCTCCGCCTCTGACGTATCTCGGTCCAGTACCTTTGAATGTGGCCGCGTCCTCACATACGTCTTCCCACCAAACGTTCTCAATGGTACAGGGACCGCGGCAATGTACGCCCTCAGCTTGAGCAGGGCCAATGATGGCATCCTTCAGCGTCGCCCCGCTATCCAAGATGAATACGGCAGCAGCCTCATCTTGCTCAGCTTGTCCTTTGCAGTCGCCGGAGCTACCTTTGCGATCAAACAGAGCCATCTTGCCATCAAATACTGCATTGGCTGGAATCAAGGAGGCAGTGGGGAAAGAGGTGCTTCCAGTGGCTGTTGGCCATTTCGTGTTGACCGATGGGTGTGGGCAAGATACGCCTCCGGAGGCTTGCCATTTTATGGTGTTTGTTGAGGTTGTTCGGGTCGAGGTGGTTTTGGTCGACTGAGCGGAAACAAGGCTAATGGCCACCACTAGCCCTGGAATAGTGATAGAACGCATTATAGGTGTAATTCTAGAACGAGGACTCAAGCATAGAGGGATGCGGAGAGGCGCGAATTTGAATCTGGTTTTATACATGTGAGGTATCTGTTGACTGACTTGGTCGATCTAACAAAAGAGCTATTGCGTGCGACCATGTTGCATTGCTGTGAGTCGAAATTGGTGGCAATATCTGGCGTTATTCGATGAATACTAGTCGTGGTAAATTCATCATGAGTTTGTCCGCCAAGACCTGCGGACGCCCTCAAACTCCAAGAGTCCAACTCTGACATTCTGGTGAATCGAGGACTGCCAAGATTTGATGCAGCACCTAGCTGATCTCCCACCTTCTGACGGCCTTGCTTGTTCCACCAATCCCACCCAAATCAGGAAGCTGAGGGATGCTCCAACGTAACACTGAGACGATGTCATGCATACAATGCGTATGCAGCCAAAAGGCTTATCTAGGTTCACTGGGAAACAGACAAGGTCGTTTCGGTCTCTAGAAGACTGATTGGGCTCCTTGCTCATCTAAGTATTTCCACAGAGCCTTGCTCTACACGCCATAATTGTATGCTATCTGTAACATACCTGATTTCATGCTGTTGGTACAATGTTCACCTGAAAGCTGCATCAGACCATGCATTCCAATGCTCAAAATTCAAAAAGTTCCAGACAACATTCGGATCCACCAAGTTCGCATCAAAGTCCCCGGGGATCATGGCGTCTCCAAGCTCGGTGTCCCCAGGATGGAGGCCAATTCCATCTGACATGAATGCAGGAGAAGTCTGGATCATCTGGCTAAGGTCATCATGCATCCTAAGCGCGGGTTCGTCTTCTGTAGCCACGCTCGTCTGACGCTGCTGTACTGAATGTGTTTTCGCGGCGACATTGAGCAGTTCTTTGACAATATCGGCGCATCGTCTGGCTACTGCGAGCATTTTCATTGCCTTGAAGATGTCGAGGCTCAGCTCGATGTTTTCCATAACCTCTTCGGCGGGGAAGGGACAGATGTTTGAAATTAGGACGTGGAGCAGGACCATGCAGGCGTCTAGAAGGTACATGCAGTTGTACCACCTACTCCGAGTTAGCTTCTTCGGGTGCAAGGCCTTATGGGTGTAAGGACGTTACCATGTCCTGAAGTAAGGTCGGTGAAGGTAGCTTGTGTGCATGAACTTGATGGTCTCGGTGGCAGCTTTGACGCACGAGGTGACATGTCGCGCGACGGTGTTACGGTCCGCTTCTTGCGTCTTTGAGATGATGAACTGTCGGTGAAGGAGTATCCTGGCGTTCAGGAATCCTGTTCGTGTACATCAGTAATGCTAGCGCATCGGCATGACATGCGAGTAAAGCATACGTAGCTTGAGGACAGTCTTTTGCTTCATGGCGAATTCGCTGTCTTCCAGTGATGATGTGTCAAATCGGAGCTGTCTTGGTAAACCAGACTTCCAGTCATCCAACTCCCTGTCCAGGTTGAGCGCAGTCTGTGACAGCCTTTGGAAGGATGTGTGACTACTGTGCAGACCCAGGTTGTCCGTCATCCACATGAGGATCTTGGCCAGGTCAACCATAGGATTAATCAAACAATACGCCGAGTTGGGAAAATGCTTTAGCATCGTCTTAGCAACATGCACTTGATCTTTTCGTTCGGGCTCAGACTCACCGAGGTTTTCGGGAACGGTAAGTCAACATACCCACTTCCTGGCACCCCCCTTGTTTCTGGCACCACAAAAACGATGGGATCACAACCCAACCTCCTCATTACTATTAACTATTGATCCTCAACCACACCCACTACAATACAGCTGCCAGCCTCACTAGGGCATTCAGAGTCGCTGGATTCAGCCGTGATAACCTCCTTTTCACCCGCTTCGATTTGAGCCCGATGGATATCCCTGATGTTCGCGAACTTCGTATTGGGATCG
>NW_026849654.1:0-19280 GCF_030869305.1 Colletotrichum tamarilloi
CGATCCCAATACGAAGTTCGCGAACATCAGGGATATCCATCGGGCTCAAATCGAAGCGGGTGAAAAGGAGGTTATCACGGCTGAATCCAGCGACTCTGAATGCCCTAGTGAGGCTGGCAGCTGTATTGTAGTGGGTGTGGTTGAGGATCAATAGTTAATAGTAATGAGGAGGTTGGGTTGTGATCCCATCGTTTTTGTGGTGCCAGAAACAGGGGGGTGCCAGGAAGTGGGTATGTTGACTTACAGGACAAAATGTCCACTGTTTGGAATCTCGGCTAGCTCGACGCCCGCATGTGCGATCCGTGAGAGATAGGATAATGTGTTGTAGGATACACCGAAAATGAACATCTTTGAACACGGAAGTGCTTCAAACACCTCCAGTAAGTCTCCTTTGTCGGTATAATGAACCATGGACTCGAAAGTTGGCCTTACTACCTCCGGCCTGACCTTAGAACGGAAACTTGCTGCATAAATCCCGTTCCCGTAATCCGCTGATCGCCGAGTCCGCTCGATAAAGGATGCGATGAACATCTCCGTATCGCTTGCCGGGAAGTCGAAGATTTGTCTGCTCAAGAAGCAGTCCTCGGGAGCAAGATTGCCCTTGATGTTGGTGAAGCTTAGTACCGCGCCTGGGTTGCGCTGTGCTAACAGCAAGCCCGTCAAGCCGCCCATGGAGTGGCCCACGAGGTGGAACCGTTTGATCTTGTGAGCGTCCAGAACTGCCTCAGCTACGGCGACGAGGAATGGTATGGAGATGGCGCTGTAGTCGGAGCTGATGGATGCACCGCTGCCGGGGGTATCGTAAGCGAGTAAAGGATAGTCGGAAAGGGGCGAGTGATGGATTACATCCGTGAAGTCTTCTTTGGTGCTCCCGAAGCCGTGGAGGAAGAGTATGGGATCAAGCGGCCCGTCACGGCGGACAGTAGAAATTGAAAGATCGACATCGTTGATAACGAGAGAGAGATCTTCCCAAATAAGATGGTAAGACGATGGCGTTACGCCGCTGACAGGCGGGCCGGTTTCTGTGGCTGGCATGATGCCTTGATCATGGGATGTAAAAGTGTTTGTTGAGAAATACTCTTGGGAGAATCTTGTCCTTTATAGAGAAAACTTGATCAAGAAGATGTTGCTGGTGGAGAATTGTAGTTTGTATCGCCAGTCGCCGTTATGCTCTATACACGGCAGCCAATCCTTCGGTGCCGGCGGTTGCCAGTATCGCCCGGAGTGGGTCCTGAAAACCGGCGCTGACACCGAAAAGCTCGGCACCGTGAGTTTTTTGCCGTCGGCACCGCTACGCTTTGCCGACCGGGTTCTTCAGAGGCTTGCAGACATTTATTCGCTGAGTCATACTGTATGCTTTGTATGGAGTATTACCTGGCCTCCGTCGTGGCTGCCCCATCAATCGCGAACATGAAGTCGGCCAAGACTTCAATTGCCTAATCTCACACGTGAGTTTTTTAGGCACCTGACTATGAATGAAACCTTTGTACACTTGGGGTGAAGCTTGGGATCATGAAAATAGCTCTTGCATATCTCACTCGAAAGCCGAGTCTTAGCACACGTACTCTCACCTGAGTTCAATGACCGAAAGAAGCTGAAATTCGGTCGGGAATGCATAGGCGAAATGACATCACGTCTAGCCTGGCTGCACCGCCTCCATTCCCTAGGATCTTCTTGGCCATTCAAGTGGGCGACGAGAAGAAGTCGATGCCGGCCAACGCCAGAGTAGTGGTAGACTAGTAGCAGGAAGGGGAAGAGTTGAGATAGCTAGGGTGTTGAGCGACAAACTATTGTGGCACTCACCTGCCATCTTCTGTGCGTTTGAGCTGACTTGGTTCACGCTTCAGGGTGAGCAGGCTTGCCAGGCAATGCCGAGGAAGGCTGTGTATGAACGAAGAGAGTCATTGAGCTGGAACATGGTCTCTCAAAAGTTAGGGAGGTAAGAGAGTCAATGGCCAATGAAATGACTGTTTGAAAGACGAGTAATAGGACATGCGTGAGATGGAAATATTTGAGCGAGGTATTCCGAGCCAGACTGGAAGGGCAAACGATTCTCAGCATTTGCAAAGCACCGCCCATTGTTTAGCCCCTCTCACGAACGAACGAGGTGCTGAGCATGAACAGGTAAGTTTCGAGCCAGCTGATGACAACGGACGTTGTGAGGCCCAATGACACTCCTTTGCGAGCAGGCGGGATGCGATGCATTGGGTCCGCTTCCGAATCTGCCGGCCGTGGAACCGAGTGCGGTGCCGGTAGCTGATGCAGCGGAGTAGCAGCATTCCGTTACAGCCAGCAGTGTTCCTGCTGGAGTCCTCCTGGATGAGACGGTTTCAAAGTACTGGGCTGTACTTCAAGGCTAAGTCACCAGCCGCGAAGCTTCCTCTGGGGTATTTCATCTTATAGACAACTCCACATGCAAACACGATCTCCGCGAGTGAGCTAGCTACTTTAGCAGTTCCTTCCGCCGACTCGTGCGATTGACACAATCGGCAGCATCCGCGCCGCAGTGTATGCATTACAGCGTGCATACACGGACGGATACAGGGTGAGCCTTTCTCAAACGAAGATCAGGATGCACTGCCATCTGAAGACTGCCGACGTGCCAAAGCTTGTGTTCCCTCGCTTGAGACGACAGCTGACAAGGGATCCGCTAGGTGTTTCATGCCAATCAAACACTGCCCGAATTTCTCCGGTCCAGTGAAAATGAATGAGATTGGCTGCACGGTGGGTGAGATTTCAGTGAGCCTGGGATGGCAATGAATGACCCTCAGTCGAAACTCACTGAGCGACAAACTGTCAGTGCTACACTTCCTTCACTGGGGATGAGTGAGCCAGCGCCTGAACATCTACCGCGTGCCTAGGGACCCCTTGCCAAGCAGTAATCCGGCGGAGTCATGTCAGGGGTGAACCGCTAAAATAAGAATGACATCACGTTGAAACGGGGGCAAAGAGATGCAGTGAAGCCCCTTTCTTTCTTTCTTCCCTTCCACACTCTGTTCGTCCGGTTCCCGCGGGTTGAGCAGTGACCTGGTTGACCTGGGTGAACAGACGGGGTGTTCTAACGCGTATCTAGAACCCTGAGATCTAGACTTTGAGCTGCAGCCTGCGTTTGGATGAAATCTGTCATGCAGGACAGACAACATTGAATCGCCACAGGAAGCCTCGTCCGAACTCAACAAAGCTTACGCCATCGCCGCCTTCAAACTTTGACGTCTTGCTCGGTCTCGCTCGTTGAGCATCTACAACAGACAGAATAGACCATAACAGGTGCTGACCTGACCAACCAGTCTGGCGTGCATTATCCCGCCATCAACCTGCAACTGGCCATTGCCGACGCTGCTCCATGGAACAAACACGCTGTTCATTGCCGCCAAGGATGGACCGCGCGGCATCGAGGCAGTGTTGCAAGAAAACCGGAGCTCTCTTAGTTGCTTGGTAAACTCCGCTGATCGCACGGAGCCAAACAGCTTCAATTTCAGCCAAGGGCTCCGAGATTGACTATTCGTACTCGCGGCGTACCGAATATGAGCCTAGCAGCAGTAACCCGTCGTATTGAATCCTTCTCTTCTGCCCCTTGGCGCACGTCTCGTATCTTGCTGGGCAGCGTCGTTCGGTTCTTGGTTGTGTTAAGATTTGAGTCTAGACCTCCCTTGTGGCTCCTCAAGGTTCATCTCCAGAGATGATCGTTTCCAGTATATTAAATCAATCGTCTTTTCCCATCGATTCCACTTGTGCTTCTGTGTCTTCTCAGTCAACCCCTTGGTCTTTCACAAACGATTCATACCTGCAGCAGCAATATTGAAAGTGCCACTTTTCTTTACAGGCCTCTAATTGTTCTTCATTTCGTCTGTCACTACGATCAAACATCGTTCTTGACTCCTCGAACAAACATACTGATCATCCTATGAACCTCTGATCAGCCACCAAAGATCTCGCTCATCACTCGATTGACATCCCAAAGCCTCTTCAGCGAAGAACTACTCAACACCGTCACCATGAAGTACGCCATCGTTTTCGGACTCCTCTCCGGCCTTGCCGCCGCCCAGTCGGCCACCACCTCCGCCGCATCCTCCAGCTCAACTGGTCTGGCCAGCCTCATCGCCCAGCTCCCTAGCTGCGCCGTAGGCTGCATCAGCACCGCCGCCAGCAACATTGGCTGCTCCGCGACCGACTTCACCTGCTTGTGCGCCAGCCAGGACAAGCTCATCTCCAGCCTGACACCCTGCGTGCTCACTGCTGGCTGCTCCACAACAGAGATCGCCGGTATGTTGCACACCCTGTAACTCGTGTCCCATTCATTGTATAGGTGGCTAACAAAAGTTCTTATAGCGGCTGCAAAAATCGCACCGTCAATCTGCTCCGAAGTTCAGAGCAACCCGGCCGCATCCGACCTCGCATCGGCATCGAACCTCGTAACCGGCGTCCTCGGTACCGCGGCCGCTACCGCTAGCAGCAGCGCCGCCGCGTCTGCCACCGCTACACCCGCCGCCGCTGCACGGCCGACGAACGCATACTACGGCATGCTCGGCGCCGTCGCTCTCGCTGCTGCTGCTTTGTAAATACTACATGGGCTTTGTAGATACCAAAACTCTAGGGATATGGCGCATTTTGAGGGGGCTACGGCTTTGATTTCATGACATTTTAGAATGGGAAATTGGGCCTCGTGATGGCAAGCGACACGGTGCATTAGATTCAGTTTGTGTCTGGCTCATTGGGGTGAATCTGGCAAAGGTCATGGAACCTTGAGTGACGATGGGGGCCAATTGCGCAGTGGCATTCGTTCTTTTCGCGCGCAAACACGTTTATCAAGTATGAATTCATTTATGTTCATCTTGGAACGCTCCCGCATGAGGAAAGAAGTAGTCACAACCCGATCAAATTGTGGTGATTGTTAGATGGCAAATATGGGCAACGCTCTCGATTTCTGAGATGGTCCAGAATTTAGACAAGGAATAGAAATACCCGCACTCCCTCATGCACTATCATCCGCCGCCCATCGAGCTTTTAGCCTCTCGACCAACGTCGTGATGAACCTTACATCCGTGACATCCGGTAGTTCTCTCAACGTTGGACTGTCCCTCTCAGTTTCCGCCGTTAAATATGCCAGGACTCCCTTATTCGCAGAAGCCGTACGTCCGTACTTGCTCTCAAACCAATCCAGGAGCTTGATCGGCGGGTTCTTCTTCGGGTCCCGTTTAGACTGCCGCAACTTGTCCATCCACTGATTAGTCGGGAGTATCTCAAACTGCAGACCAGCTTCGGATAGGGATGGAAGCATATCACGGGTCCAGTGGAAGCGCGTCGGGTTAAGGACGTGGTACACCAAGTCGGGATCGGTATCGCGCTCGCTCGGTTGCGGGGTCGCGTCGGCATTGACGAGTTCCAAGATGGCCGCTGCGGCATGGTCGACGGGCAGCCATGTCATCTCCTAATACCACATCAGAGTCATCGCTTTCCCCAAACTGTTCGCGTAAGACTCACCTCATCTAGATTCGGCAAGGAACCAAGCGTGACAGCCGTCTGAATCATCAATGGAATACCCTCAGTCGTGTTCCACTCGCCGACCTTACTGTCACCCACAAGCTGCCCGATCCTCAAAACTCTTGCAGGCGCACCGGCGTTCAGATTCGCATTACGCGTGATATGCTCAGACACCCACTTGGACCGCGCATAGCCCGTTCCCTGCGCCCATGCCGGCGTCGGGACCGGTCCCTCCGGCACATTACCGTGCCTAGGCGACCCACCTGACGCGGAGACGGATGAGCAGAAGAAGAACCGTGCGGGATTGGGTGTCTCGACGGACTGGCACAGCTGGATGAGGTTGTGTACTGCCTTGATATGCTGGTCTTCAAAGCTCTGCACGGGGATGTTGAAGTTGACGGCCCAGGCGCTGTGAATTACGATTGTGAGCCTCGACTTCAGGTCGGCGATGCGGGTGGCGCCGAGGCCGAAATCTGGGAGGCCTAGATCACAGGATAACGGCACCACTTTAGATTGTTGGAGGGGGCTTAGAGATATGCCGCGCGAGGTAAGTGAGTGTGCGATGCGAGATGCTGCGGCGGTATCGTCGGGTGCGCGGACGGCTGCCCAAACTGAGGATACGGTTGGGAGGGCAGCGAGTTGGCCAAGAAGATGAGCTCCTAAGCCGCCTGTCACTCCAGTGAGGAACTGTGAAGGCGATATCAGTGATGTCTTGAGGTCGCGGTGGAACTAGTGTCACTTACCACGAGATGCTTCTCAGGTTTCGGGGCTGTACAAGCGACGTGCGGTGTGATGGAGGAGTACTTGGCTACCAAATCCTGCATTTTTCGTAGCTCATCTTGTACCGCTTCGGCTTGACCGTTTCTCAGTGCAACGAGATGTTCAGAGAGTTTTCGGATGTTTCCAGATTCGTAGAGAACGTTCTGTCCCAGGTAGCTTTGACGACCACCCAAATCGACTTCCCTCTTGATCAGACTCCACATCTGGATGCAATGGAGGCTATCAACGCCAGAAGCGAAGAAATCTGCGTCGGCAGATGGTAAGTCGATACCCAACTGCTTCTTGAATTGCTGCAAAAGCCAGATCTCTAGCTCTTGGCCCACAAGAGACAACCTGCCTCCTTCTTCTTCGTTCTCATACCTGTCATAGGCGATTTGTATCTCTTTTTCAAATTGCTGATAGAACGGCGCCCGAATAAAGGTTCCCTTGTCAGTGCGGGGATACTGTGTCTCCGATGGAAGCACAATGATGAGCTCTCGAGGTATGCGCGAGAAGGACTCGGCTTTCGCATTCGCGGCTTCAACTGCCGGCCAGATCGCTTCAACGAACTCCACATCAGTTAGGCTCGCAGCATTGTCCGCCTTGACGATTAGAGCACCGGGATAACTTCTCTGCTCGCCAAAGACTATAGCCTCCTTGACAATTTCCTCTTGGCGAATTCTCCCTTCGATGGGAATGGGGAGCACCTTTTCGCCATTGATCAGAGTGAACCTGTCGTCGAGTCTGCTGACATACTTCCACCAGTCGGGTTGTGTGGCATGTTTCACGAAGAGATCACGCGTTCGAAATGAGTTTGGTGGCGAATCCGAGTTCGATGTCGACTTCGAGGGGATGCCGTCGAGGCAGACACACTCGTAGATCCCGGGAGAGACCTCATCCATGAGAACGTAGGGCTTTGCGGAGGGGAGAGGACGCAGATAATTCCAGGCTTTATCGCCTGGCGGACGAACGGAGTTCATCAACCTGCCTACCTCAGTTCTTCACTTCGTTAGTGGGAGTGCCTACAAGGCTGAAGAAATTAGGGTGGGCAAGGGTTGCTCTTACGATCCGTAGTTTCCGACGAGATAGACCCCGTTACTGACCAGACGGTCGCCAAGGTCATCTGGACAGCTACTTCCCCCAAAAAGAACGAGTTTCACACTTGCCAACGCCTGGATACCCTCGTCTGTTTCAGCTAGTAACTTCACGACATAGGGAACCACGTGGAAGATTTCAGGCTTGACGTAGTTGATCATCTGGATGAGATTCTGTCTCGTCAGAGGCAGATTGTAGTTACCATAATAGATGGGCTTCTTTGAGTAGATTGAGCGAAATGTCTCGTAAAATCCGTGGCTGTGAAATAAGGGGGATACAATAAAGGCCCTCATATTCATGTGAACGGAAAAGGCCCCAATGCAGCTCTTGTGAGTTAGGTAGATTGGTTTCGGAAGGCCTGTCGAACCGGAGGAGTGGATGATGGCGGCAATTTTCCTCGATTCTCGCTCCGGGTCATAGGTTCTGGAAAACACGGGGGCATCTTTGCCGTAGTAGTCTGAGTGAGACAGCAATGGCAAAACATCGAGCTCGCGTTCCTGCTGAACTTCGGCTAGAACAGGGTGGAAATTTGATGTGGTGAGCATGGCACTGCAGTCCGCCAACTCACAAAGGCGGGCGATTCCTGGGCTCTGAAGCCTCGTCGAGACAAGAAACACTGCGAATCCTAGCCGGCTAAGAGCCATAATCGTGATGACGACATGCAAACCGGAGTGAGCGAGGATTCCTATCACGGGGGCCTTCTCAGAATTTGAGTCCTCATCAAGTTACAAGTCAGTGAAAGCTTGACTGAAATAGTGAAGAGGTAGCACGGCTTACAACGGAGGATAGACCCAGCTGCTGTAGCCTCTGCACGGCGGCGTCGACATACCGGTCCACGGCGCGAGCGCTGTGCTCCTCGAAATCTAGAAGGCCCTCGTTAGGGTACCCAAGTAAGGGCGCATCACCGAGTTCGAGTGCCCGTCTCTTGATGAGCTCGTCGAGGGTGAAGAAAGGACGATCCTGAGCGGAAACCTTGAGTTGGGTCACTGTCGTCGTCTGAGTTGCCATGATGAAGAAGCCAAAGAGAGGTGCATCAGTTAGAAACAGGATGGATGTCGTACTGGCTTGGAGTCCATTCGGTGATGAGAGAGAGAGTCCCGACTTGATGTGGAACCAACTTGACTTATGTACTAACAATCATCTCGCACCGCCGGCTCCCTGCGACCTGATCGGCGTTGAGCGTATCCGCGCGACAATTCCGTTCCGCTTCCGTTCCGGGCCGCTGATGCAAGTTGCTTAGGTTTCCGGGTGCGGGGTCCGGGTGCTCCGAAGCGTCTATAACCGGCGGTGGTCTACGGGCGATCAGTTACCACCAATGAGGTGTAACTAGGATGCTAGTGCCCTTGTGATTTTCAGTGTGCCAGGCTTGCGGCTGTGACTGTTTCGTACTTCTGCGCCTGTGCCGTGTTGGCTTTAGATGGAAACCTTCAAGTTCTCGATGAAGAGGGACCGAAAAGCCGCAATTGCTGCACCTCAATGTACCTTAAATACGTACAGGTACCAGCAGGCAGGAAGGGCTGGGAGACAGCCAGTCATCAGAGTGTATGTAGTGGCGGATCTTCGACTAATGGGCTGGTACCAAACGAATGCCCGAAATACTGAACTGTAGATTTGTTTCCCGATTTGTCACCAGAAACTAATCTGCATTGTGCGTCGCGTAGGGGCTAGGTGCGTATGTTGCCTCACGTACGTGATGTGGGTTGTATGCAATTCTCATGAGAATACCTACTTCGGAACTGCACTCTCAGCATACTTTGGGAATTATCTGAGTGGTGGGATTCTCCTCCGGCCATGCTTGTAAGCACTTCCATGCGCCTTGGCCAAGATCGCGCATGCCCCCAACCCCGGTTATAGACGGACTTTTGGCAGTTGCTGATAGCAATACATGCGAATGATTTTCATGCTTATTGCGCCGCAGTTGACTTGTACCGAGCCATCACACAGGCCTGCGCCTGGGGCCTTCAGTCCGTCGCCATGACGAAAGCCATAGCCGAGATTCTCATCAATTCGACCGCCAAATCCTAGTCACCTCCTAGAATCTAGAAACGATTTTCTGATGTAGCGAATACGCGAGGGACGTATGTGAATATGAAAACCATGGCTTGCAGTCCGTTAGTCAATATAAGTACCTACTCTGTCATCTGACCCGCAGAGCCACAGGAACGGACAGGGTCACAGAGAACGCGAGGTTCCCAAAGCAACCCAACTCTGTGTCTTTTCGTGTTTGTTTGGAAGTTCTTCTCGGTCATGCTTCAGTTTTCTAGCAGTAAGAATAAGGGAAGCACTGATTGGGAGCTTAGCAAATCCAAGACTTACCTTATAGTACTATATGAACTGTAAATGTTGACGCCGCCCAGCCCCTAGGCATGCGTGCTGAAGCCAGTCATCCCCACTAGTTTGCAACAATCAGTAAAAAGAGATTCGACAAGATCACGTTAAGTATGAGAGCCCTTTGAAGTCGATTCAGAGCGATTAACGAATGTTTGATTCTCTTCCGCAGTTGCTACTTCCTCAATCACGTGATCAAGATACAGTACTACGTGACGTAGGTAGTGTCTGGAAGATGGTGAGTGAGAACACACCCTTCCAGATTGACGTTGCGCCTAGAGCCCACTTGTAGGCTCGAGCCGGCCACCGGTTGTGAGACCCTACGAGAGTGGTGAAGTTTTTACTGGACTGCAGCCATCATTGGTAGGATCCATGCAGTTCCCGCTCTCGTCGTAAAAGACTGCCGGGAGGTCGAAGTAGCATCGAGGTATCTTTCCTATTCCACCTCCAATCTCCACGCCATCGCCATTCCCATTGAGGGCGCAGTCAATAATAGCAGCGTAGAATGGTACTCGATTCCCAATGCCGTGCCTCTCCATCGCTTCGTAGATCCTGGGCTCGGCCTCGTACCAAAAGGTGTCAGCCGATTCTCTCATTAGGTAGAAACAGTACTCTTCGCCGTTCCTCAATTCCATCCACTGACGGCCTATGTCGGTTCCACATCCTTCTCTGGTTTCGGCGTCTCTGTGCCTGTCTGCCACCAGATGTAGTTTCGAAGCCTTCATGGCCTCAGTTGCCACTTTCATCTTGAGGTTATCACTGATGATGCCAACCCAGCTTGCGAATTCGCGCGAGTTCTCAGCAAGTAATGGCCAACCGCCGTTCAGAAAAGCGGGAACTTTGCTGAGGAAATTGTCCCTCTTGTTTCCAAGACTAGGAAGAGCATTATACTCATTGTCATCAATCCCTCCACCTGTAGCGACGCGAAGGATGTCTTCGAGGCCTTTTGTGAGGCTTTCAAAAGCATTCCCCAAGGCAACTGCAACATCATTCGCCTCTGTATTCTCTTTCGATTCCGCATCGGCCATTTGAGAAGAGATGCTGCCAATGATAGCTAGTCCTGCAGTCACGAATCCGGCAGGGCCCTGTCCATTGGCGAGGAATCAGTAAAACTTAAGTAGTGAGATTTGAAAATGCTGGAGAACGTTGTATCTGAACATACCGGTACCATTGCCGCTCCTGGCAAAGACATGAGACCGCCTCCCATCGATGCAGCGGCTGCAATCCACTTGAACACACTTGAAGCCTTCGTGTCCGGCGAGTCGAACTCACTGAGCGTCTGCGATATCTTTAAATTCTCCACGAGGGTTTGTCGAGTAATCTCTTCGTTGATCTTGTCAATCTTGCTGTGTAGCCCTATGACGGCTTGGAAGACCCAGTATGAGTTTGTGCCAAAGCTAGTCTTGTTGGTTTCATCATAGTATCTCTCGCAGTCCCAGTCGCTAAAAGGGCTGCATTGGCCGCCGATTGTCGAACAGCCGCCGACTCCAGGACGACCATTGCTTCGTATTTTATGTTCAAGCTTGGTGGTCCAGCCTTCGTTTGCCTTATTTTGGGAGAACGCCACACCTGTGTCTTCTGTAGTAGTGATGGGATGAGCTTCTGAATGTTGGAGTGAATGAGGCACGCGAGCCAACAGGTTTGTGACTCGGCATTGTCGACTTACTCAGGCTTATTTCGAGGAAGAAATCAAGAGAAAAGCCCGCGGCAGTTTCTTGCCACAATTTTTCGACACCTTCCGCAGTCGAAAAGTCCCAATCTTGACAAATGTTTTCTTTATTCCAGACGGAGTCCATCTTCTCCGGAACCGGCGTGGCGCCAGCCCACAGGAAAAGTCCTAGCAAGACGACTAGGAGTTCCATCTGGGAAAAGATTGAACTTGAGGCGAAAAAGATGATCAATGACAAGCAATTCACCGAAAATCAGATGCATGCAAGATTCGGTATATGACTTGACAGAGTTGATTGCTAGATACGCTGTTGCAGGAAGATAGCAGCGTGTTGACGTATTTATAGCTGATATGTACTTGTCCCAGCATCTCACCGCCCACGTCACGTATCGATCATTCGAGGAACAAAGCTTCGATACTCTAGGACTTGTCACTGCCTTTTCTAGCATGAGAAAGTAGACATCAACTGAATCTTACGGTACACCAGTAGTAACCTTTATCCGGTTCCATCTAGGCCATCATATGCAGCCTCCCTTTATGTTTGCATTAGTTGAAATGACCAGGAAACACGTTCTCATGGTGACGAGAGCATCCATGATCCCCCTTCATGTTACTGAATGATGGGCAGCAGTGCCCTGTAACAGCATCCTATCCATCTTACTTGTCAGACACGATGTCTTCTATCAGGTGCGGACGATTGCAGGTCAGCAACGTGATACCCGGCTTTTGCATGACACCGTTAGACAATCGAAGTCTCGAGGACCAGCGCCTGACTTGTATGAGGTGTAATGTATCATGTACTCACTCAACATTACATCATTAGTGTTACCTTTCATTGGTACATCCTTAATTGCCTCGGGGCTATGGACGGGCCAATTCCTGCGGCTGTAGACGGACATCGGGGTTTCGCGAATGTCGGGTTGTATCGCTCATCCCTTGACATTCTCGACACGTAGCTAAAGTAGTTAGGCATTCATAAGCAAATGTTAGGTGCCTACCCCACGGGGAGGCTGCACCCCGGATTTGCCTAGCAACCACGGCGAACAAACTGCCGCATCGATGATCATAGTCGGCCATAGTAAGCAAAGGCGTTTATTGGTGGGTAATGTGAAGGAGTTTGCCATACATTTAGTCACTGTCGTTGTCTCTTCGATGGTGCTTCGCAAGTTTCCGGCCCCGAGGATGCCTTTTCCGGTTTGACCAGAGATCCGATAGGATGTTATGTGGATTATTTAAGAGGCAATATTTTGCACAGCTCCGAATAATTATTCTCATCTCAACTCAGCGCATGAAGCAGACTCGCGTCACTTTAGATTCAGTAATAATCTCTACAGCCAGTTATGTCTTCATACCAACATTTTATGACCATCGATATGGTCAAGGACCATGAAGCAGTCGTCGATCATATTGACCACCAAGAAAGTCCCAAAGAGGGTGGCTTTCGAGCCCATCCTGACAAGTTTGGGTCTACTGCTAAAGTTGATCCCAAAGAAATTGCTTTGGTTCGGAAATTGGACACCTATCTCATGGTAAGCCGATCCCTACATTTCCAATAATTGCTGAGATGAAAATGAAGCTAAACCAAAAGTCTCCACCCAGCCCATTTTATGGTTGATGTACTTCTTGAACTTCCTTGACCGAAATGCAATTGTGAACGGCAAGCTCAATAACCTGGACAACGATCTCAACATGAAAGGATCCGAGTACAACACCTGCGTCAGCGTCTTCTTCGTTGGGTCAGTCACACAATCACAAGTGATCTACTAGACATTGTTTGTACCAGGAAATTGCTGACATATCAAGGCAGTTATATCACAGGACAAGTTCCGTCGAACATGCTGGTTACGCGCGTCAAGCCTGCATATTACATGTCCGGCTGGATGATGGCGTGGGCTATTGTGTCAACTCTCATTTGTGTTGTCAAGGATTATCATGGAATGCTTGCGTGCAGGTAAGTCGGACATCTTTTGTACCTGCTCGCAGATCCCGAAGACTGATGATGTCCGTCGGTTGAAAGGCTGGTGCTTGGCCTCACTGAAGCACCATTCTACTCGGGCGCTTGCTACCTCGTGAGCTTGTTCTACACACGGAAAGAGGTTGCAACACGACTCGCTGTATTTTACACAGGCAACTTGCTTGCGAGCTCATTCTCCGGTCTTATTGCCGCTGGCGTCTTCGCTGGTCTAGACGGACGGCATGGCATGGCTGGGTGGAGATGGCTGTTCTTGATTCAAGGTGTCGTCACAAGTAAGACTTTGTCTTGAACAATGCAGAAGATGACCCGAGCCCAGAGTCTGACAGTATTACCATACAGTTGGTGTTGCCGTGGTGGCCTTTTTCGTGCTTCCTAATGCCCCGCTCCAAACCCAATGGCTCACTCAAGAAGAACGCGAGTTGGCTCATTCGCGGGTTGCAAAGGACACAACAGAAAAACGACAGGGAACCAGCATTTGGTCTGGCCTCTGGGAAGCCGTCACAGATTATCGCACCTGGGTTTTTGCGCTCATGGGAAATCTTCACCTCTCGGCAAATAACTTCAAAAACTACTTGCCGACAGCTGTCAAGTCACTTGGCTTCAGTACCACAACAACGCTGGTACTCACTTGTCCACCATATCTAATCGGGGGAGCGACGTCAGTTCTGGTTTCGTGGTCCTCAGGAAGGTTCAACGAACGTACCTGGCACATTACAGGTTCCAAGGCAGTCGCGATCGTCGGCTTCGCGGTAGCAACAAGTACGATGAACATCGGCGCACGATACTTTGCCATGGTTCTGTTTGTGGCGGCTACATATGGAGTGAACAATATTAATGGTAATCGTCACTTGCTTGACCCGGGCGTCTTGACTTGATGGGCATGAACTAACGCGTTACTTTAGTCGCGTGGACATCAGCCACGGTCGGTCAGACTGACGAAAAGAAAGCTGCCGCAATCGCCATTGTCAATACGTTTGGCAATCTGTCTTTTGTCTACACCCCTTATCTATGGCCGGATAGTGACAGCCCCCTTTTTCGTAGAGCCATGGTCGCTAGCATCGCCTTCTCCCTAGGCGTGGTCTTAACAGGATGGGCTATGAAATTCATCTTGAAACGCGCCAATAGGAAGATCAGAAGCACCCAAGATGAAGCAATCAATCTCTACGCGTACTAGAATCAACAAGTCAACTCAGGCTCTAGGCTGCTTGATATCTTCATGGAAAAATCTGTATGGGAACAGGCAAGAGTGTCTCTAGTGCTGCGAATCTAGACCATCAAGTACTAAGTATATACGTGTCAAAGAATAAGGTCTGGCGGTCTCAGGATGGGGCGGTTCACTATGCCCAACCAGTGTAAGTCCAAACTGGACCGGTGGGGGGATTGCCCATTGACTTTGCGGTAGTCGAGCAGAATCTAGTGAAGCATTGTCAACATCTGCGCATTGATCAAAATGATGTTCGGGCCATTTCTCATAGTGACACTGTCGCCCGTCCTGTACTAGGCGGAAGCATAATCTCGTCAGAAGGCCTGGTAGTTCCGGTCTCAATCACATTGATCTGATGGCATCCACATAACAAGGCCAATAGCCAAATAGCTTCTCCTGTTTAAAACTTTGCAGTAATGAGGACAGTGAGGCAAACGCAATGAAGGCCACTCTTGTGCACACCGCTTTCCCGAGCGAAAGTTACATCTAGAAGAGAGTTCACGCCATGGAATACAAACATGATCCAATTCATGGTCATAACTACCGGATAATCAATGATTGCTAAGCTTATGAGTACGTGAGGCAAATCATGCTAATGTCTGCGTATTTACAGGAAGTTGATAATGATGAACAAGTGGAAGTAGTAAAGAACGTAGAAGCTACCGGCCAAGGGAAATAACAGGAATGTAAAAGAATCAATGCGCATATAGGCGCCTCAAATCCACCTTACTTACTCACATGCGATGCCCAGTATTGATCGAGGTTCTTGTAAACGTCGTCAACCTTGCTGTACGGGTCAGTAGCGGCCATAGCCTGCACTGCCTCCTCAATGGCCGAGTCTGAGAAGGACCCAGCTCGAGTACGAAGATCAGCCATGAGGTACGGCTTTGCTCTCCAGCGCGCTTCCATGGGATCAATGAACTTGGTCTCGTTGTATCCAAATTCTGGAAGAACAGTGACGTTGAAGGCGGCCATCATATCGCTGTCCTCGTGGATCAGATTATGGCAGTGGAACATGTAAACGCCGTCCCAGGGGGCGTAGTGGGCCTCAACAAGGACAGACTCGCCTCTGCCCAACCAGACAACATCTTTCAAGCCCTCTGCTTCGTAGGGCATCACACCGCGGTCACCGTCTCTAGCGATGACCTTGAAGTCGACAAGGTGGACGTGAATGGGGTGAGACCAACCATCTGAACTGTTCTCAAGCTCCCAAATCTCGACCTTGCCTCTGGGGACGTTGGCGAGAACACGATTTTCCACATCGGCGAAGCCTACCCCATTGATGCGCCATTCGCCGTTGGTACGATGGAATCGGAAATGGTGATCGATAACGTTGTCAGTTGATGTTGGGAAGGGAACAGTGCGAAGGACCTCTGGAACGGTGGATGTGTCGGGTCTGGATAAGGTCGTACCAACGACAAACTGCATTACCTTGTCGGTATGCAAGTAGTCGTCCTCGACGCCGATGCCGCCAGCCTTGGGGAAACTCCTGATTTCGAGTCTCTGGCCAGCGTATTGAGCGAAGTCGATGACAATTTCATACCGCTCAGCTGGTGAGACATACTAAATAAGAGTCAGCAAGTTTGCGTCTTTACTCAAATACTACGGGTAGAACTCACAAGGTCTGCGACTTGCACCGGCTTCCCCAAGAGTCCATTGTCGGAGCTGATAACTTGGAATGGCAGCTTTCCGTTCACAGCATTGGAGTTAACAAGGTATAGCGCAAAAGCGCGGGAAATCGCTGCGTTCAAGAAACGGAATCGGTATTTTCGCGGCTCGACATTAAGAAACGGCCAGGGCTGGCCGTTGACGTGAATCAGATCGCCCCAGAGACTGTCAGTCTAACCCTTGGTTGAGAACAAGGTACCATCATCGTTGTATTGCTTCGCAGAGAGAACAAGAGGGATGTCGTAGACGCCGTATCCAGAAGGCAGGTTAAGAGCGTTCTCCGCCTCATCCGTGATCAGATAGGCTCCGGCTTGTCCCATATAGGCATTTTCAGCGGTCTGTGGGTTCGAATTAGAGCTTATACCTACATTTTCATCATGATATGGAGGACTTACAAGATGCATTGCATGATCATGGTACCACAACAGTCTCGCCGACTGTTGGTTGGGATAGTAGTAATCTTTGTACTCTCCTGGGTTGGTGATATCTTCCGCCCAGCCATCGAAAGGGGCACGAGAGTAAGATCCGTGCAGATGAACCGAGTTCTCGGCAGCAGCGTTGTTGATGAATCTGACGACAGACTCCGTTCCGCGAGGAATAATCAGTGTCGGTCCCGGAGAGATGCCGTCGTAGCCCACCAGAGTTGCAGGGCGCAAGTTGGGATAAACCGCCTGACTGAAAGGCTTGATCTCAAGCTCGTAGTACCAGATCTCCTTGTTAGTGACTGGGTTGATGATCTTTCTGTGAGATATGTCAGGAAAACAGCGTCTAAACAGAAAGATATCCGATGGTCGTACTTGGTAGGTTCCTTGACAGGAGGGATTGGCAGAGGCACCTTGTAAATCAAGGCATACTCGGGGCTTTCCCAATCTTTGAGAAGAGTGAAGACATCCTCTGGGTCATCTTCTACAATTTGAGCTAGGGCTACAACTTCTGCTTCGGGAATTTGAGAGATGTGTGTATCACTGAATGAAGAGTTTTGAGCTTGAACGAGGCAGGCGGAGAGCGCTGCTTGTACGAGCGCCACGGTCAGTTGGAACCGCATGTTGCAGGAAGAAGGAGAACAGTGACTAGAAAGTCAGATTATTCGGGTTAGGAATGTGTGTCGAGCAAGAGATTCTGTTGGATATGAAACGGAGCGGGTGATCTTATACAAGAATCAGGAGACAAGATCAAGCAAAAGAAAAGACCAAAGAACCTTGCCGATTCAGGACTCAGAACCACTTCAGCTTCCACTCCGAATTCGGATAGGATTTGAACACAGAGAAATCTTCCAGTCCCCTTCCGGTAATCCGGTCGTGAAGCTGATGCATGCCTTGTGACTGATGCAAGTTTTCTGCAAGAGACTCGCCTTGAAGACTGCGATAGGAAATCAATGGCCGATGTACGTGATGGCATCAACTGCAGAAATCGCGCACACACACATATCATTTCAGTTACATCGCCACTGAGCCGATTATCTTGCAATGTTTACAATGTCCCTCATCCAATGTGGTGGATCCGATGTTATTGCGCAAGGTAGCGGCAACTCTCGAAGACCCACAGACGAAGAGAGTGGGTTGATATTTCCTTGTGTGCCTCAGAGTAGGTAGCATTGGCACAAGTATCATTCCTCATGATCCTTTCATTTCGAGAGTGGTATCGATGTTGGGCTGGTTGTTGCTGGGGTGGTGCACGAGCACGTAGCTTGGCGAACACGGTTGGAGGCTCTGCATGATGGTACAATGAGATATATCCTCGCTAACAAGATGGCAGTGTTGGAAGAATGATACGCTATTGCGCTAATATGACTCGGCAGAGACTCGTGCTTGCTCAGAGTCGAAGGACCTTGGTCTGACAACAGAACGTCATTACAATGATACGTGAAATGAGACGGAAAGCAGGTGACGGGCGTCTAAGGCCGGCGATATCTGGTGTGTAACTATCATCTGGGTCTCCGGTTGAGAAAACATACCTTGTATTTGACATCATACCTTTCATGAAGCGTTACCTAGATCTCCTAGTTGCTGACTTCGTAGTCATACAATGGAACAAGTCACACTTCTGCTCTCCATAGAGGTTCAGTCAGCAACCGAGTATGACCGGAACAATAATCCTAGATCTTCTAAGCATCTTGACTGTGTACTTGAACCTGGCCCAGCAATAATTTTGGCTTTTTGACAAAAGCCGAAAATGTACTCGTATTCTCTTTGCGGATCTGAATCCGGCTCCTCCCATATGGCCCGCTGCTCTCTGTCAGGCCGAAGCTGCCCGCCGTGGCGGGGATCATGGTCCGACCTCCTGCCAAGAGCCATAGCAACGCTGACTAGTCTATCCGCCCCTCCAAGGAAGCCTTGATGATAAGCACCTAAAATGAAGCGTCGATCTAGAAACGAGTTCCTCTTGCATTCGGAATGGAGACAATCCGACTGCTACTCTGCTCCTTCGGGTTAAAATGACCCCTTCCCCCCTCCAGGCCCTCTAGAGGCGGAGAAGGCATCGTAAATGTCGACTCGGTGACGCTTTGATATCGACAACTGTCTCCCCCGCGCGCCTAGCATGGGTTTTCGTAAATCCCGCATCCCCTTTCTCGTAGAGCCGTTTTTGGTCGGCAGGGGCCTCAGGAACGTGGAAGCTTTCGGTCTGATTCCACTGGCTGTGGTTCAGGGGTCGAGGAAGGGCTATCTTAACCTTATCACAGGAGGTAATCGGCCAACCCGCAACTCTATTAGCCAACTTAACTAGGATCAAATTAGATCTAAAAGTCGTTGTTTGAACATATTAAAGTGACCTGTGTGATCTCATCAAGTTGTCTGAGATTAGAAAAAACCACATTTCCAAAGATTTCTGTTGAAGCTCTCGAAATCCAAATCTACATGTAAGTCAACATACCCACTTCCTGGCACCCCCCTGTTTCTGGCACCACAAAAACGATGGGATCACAACCCAACCTCCTCATTACTATTAACTATTGATCCTCAACCACACCCACTACAATACAGCTGCCAGCCTCACTAGGGCATTCAGAGTCGCTGGATTCAGCCGTGATAACCTCCTTTTCACCCGCTTCGATTTGAGCCCGATGGATATCCCTGATGTTCGCGAACTTCGTATTGGGATCG
>NW_026849655.1:0-19218 GCF_030869305.1 Colletotrichum tamarilloi
TCCTCGAGAGCCTGACGAAGCTGATCTTCGGTATATTGAGGCATTATATATAGAAGAAGACATGTGCAAAAGATGAGCCCATTTGGACGCGAATTGAAAATGTTGTGATAAAAGGAGGTTGGGGGTGGGCATTGGGTTGTGGTGGATTTTCGCGTTTTTGTGGGTGCCAGAAACAGGGGGGTGCCAGGAAGTGGGTATGTTGACTTATCTTGCTATAGCAATCTCTACATCTTTAATCTTCAACTCCTGTTCGAATCCTACGCCTTCGCTCGTCTTTCACGTGACTGTTCTGACGCTTGTCTAAGCTTCATCTGAGGATAGATATATGTGTTTTGAGCCCTGAGTCCGTCACCTGAAATCAGAGGTGCCAAGCCAGAAGCATGAATGATGAGATGAGGAAAGGAATTTTCATATCCAGTTCAAGTTTCCCAGCTCCTGATCCTGGATTAGCCGTCGTCGAGGTAGTCGAAGTCGGCGAAGACCCCCCGGTCGTGCCGCTAGGAGAGTTGCCAGTGCTTCCGCCACTTTTAGCAGCCTCAACGATCGGTGCCTTGGCATCCTTGATGAGCAGATTCGAGACTGCAGCCAGAACGCTCAACCCTTCACCAATACCCGTAGTGTTGTCAGCCGTCATAGGGTCGACAAATCTGCCACTGGTCCAATAGAAGCCGCAGCGATTGTTGATCTCCGAATTTCCGGGCTCACACTGCTTGGCCGCAGCTTCAGCAGAAGTTTTCAAGACCGGAAGCCATGTGTCTGCCAAGAAAGGGGCGAGTTGAGTGGCCGAGGAGAGCCACCGGTGCACAAATCCTTTGTAGAAAAGGGCGTCAGTGGGACAGGGACCCTCAGCTGGTTCGCAAGCCGATTCGAAAATGACGCCGTCAGGGAAAAAGTCTTTCAACAGAGTGTCAGAGAGTCCCGCGGCACGTTCACGCCAGATTTCGGAGCCGTTTGTCTACACCGATATTAGTCATATGGTTCTCTGAGCCTCGAGACTTATGCTCGGATAGGAAGACCTACGTTGTTATACATGAACGCTGCGCCCTGAATGAGCATGGCTGGTGTGTAAGACCATTGAGCTTTCCCGATTTGGGTGCAGTTGTTCTCTGCAAGTGCCCCGTCGTAGACCTTCCAGTTACTAGTATCAACGAAACCGACTCCAGTGAGCCAGTCCCATCTCTTATCAGAGTAGTCAGAGTAAGTTGTGTTGCCAGTGAACCGAGCAAGCCGGGCTCCAAGGTTGAAGAAACACGCGTTAGAGGCCGCTATGTAAGGTTAGCTTTGACTGCACTTACTTAGTCTTATCAAAAGAAGCACCGTAACTTACTATGCTTCCATTCATATCCATTATTGGACAATGGAATCTGCCAGCGAAGGCCACCATTGCAGGTCTCATCATAGCGATCAGACGATGCTTGAGTCGTCCACACATTCTTCACAAGGTCGATCCATCTCGCTTTTCCATCCACCTCGGGGAACCCATACTCGGCAACCATAAGAGCAGCCGTACCCCAGAAACATTGATCCTCATTTCCAAGACTAGCTGTCTGATTAGGGGGCATATAATCGTTTTCGGGTCCAACCTGGAACTGTAGTGCCTTGCTGACTGTAGCCGCGTAGCTGTCGTCTCCTGTCAAATGCCAGTAGTCGAGATAGGTAGCAAAGAAGCTGCCACTCAAGTACCACCAGTATTTGTTAACATCCTCAGACGACCACGGAAGTATACCCGGAGTCTGTCCAGGCTTGTCGCCTTGATAGAACGTCATAAGGTCCTTAGCAAGAGATCGTGATGATTCTTTGATGCGGTCTGCGCTGCTGATATCAAGTTCCGCGACGACATTGGGGAGGTTGCCCAGTAGCAGGAGAGCCCCTGAGAGGGTTGAAACGAGTGGAGATGGCATGATGCAATTGTGAATAGAGAGTGTTGATTTGGTGAGCTCAAATTGGCACTTCCACGCAGTGATCGAGGCCAGGTGAATGATTAACGAGTGTCGATAAGTGAGTCAGAAAAGCGCGTTCAAGGTCACAGAGAACAACATCAAACTCCCTGTGGGCTAGTTGGGTATTTGACGTTTCCCCGCCTCGTACGACGTAGTCCGGCTTATAAAGACAACGACGTCAGTGAGGACATCTCTCGACGAAAAGAATCGAAGTTGTGTGCATGAAAGGGAGAAAGCGGATTTCGAAATATTCTTGCGGAGTTCCATACATCGCTTACATTCGAGTCGGGGGTTGTTTACCCCTGCTGTGCCGTATCGGCTAGCCGCCTTCGATCGAAATCCTCTTGGCATCACCAGCACTAGGCCTATTACGTCAAGAAGTAAGCTGTTGCCTTGCTCGTATTTACTCTGGCGATTACTGATGACCATAGCAACTCTGATTCAAATACAGTCTCTGCCCAGAAGTTGAAGTTGCCGTAACTCCGATGCTATGCTAGATGCCGTTCGCTAACCTCAAGTCTGCTTCTATCATCAATCATTCAGTTGGCTCTTTGCCTTCAACTCGCGACTCTGCATCCTCAGATGCCTTCTCTTCCCCTATCCCGTCAGCTGGAAGCCTCTGGGGTTGGTCGCTAGCGGCTTTGGTCTTCGTTCCCACGGCCCCTTTGGCCTTCTTAATTTCCTTTGCGCCAGCTTTCTCATTGGCTCCTTCACTGTCGGACTCCGAAGCCAGTGCCTTAAGCGCCTTCATCTTGAGGGCTTTCTTCTTCCTCGCCTTCCGCTCGCTTGCCGCTTTCTTCCGTCGCTGCGCTTCATCCATCGCGGCTTTCTCTTCTACAACCCATGCAGCAATGCTCCTGACGGCCTGTTCCGGTGCATTTCGATGGTTGAGTAAGAATCCCTGCAATTGTGCCGGGGTGAATATGTCGTCTGGGACTTGAGAACTGAATCCTTCTGCCAATTTGTCGAATTCTGAGGTTTGCTTCTTCAGAGCCTCGTCGTCTTTGTCCGTTAAGAGAGTCTCGGTTGACAGGTGCGGTCGATACATGCGCTCAAACATGCCCTTGGCGCTTCCCTTTGAAATGTTTCCCAGAAATATCATTCTATCGATACGACCTGGTCTTACGAGCGCTCTATCAAGTTTGTGAGCCACATTGGACGTCATCAAGACGATGCGGCCTTCTTGGGATGCAACTCCATCCAAGACGTTCAAAAGACCTGATAAAGTACAACGACATCGCCCGAAAGACCTTGCGCTACTAGCGCTGCTGTCACTGTCTTCCGATGAGGAATCATCCGGCTCGAACTTCTTGCGATGCTGAATTCCAATCGCGTCAATGTCCTCCAGCAAAACGATGCATTTCGGCGGCAGTGCGGTGAATAGGTTCTCCAAGTCGTTATCATCTCTGATGCTAGGAATATGGAGTAGATAGAGCTCAAGGTTGAAGTAGCTTGCTAGCGCAAGAGAAAGAGACGTCTTGCCTGTACCGGGTGGGCCGTAGAAGAGATAGCCTCTCCGGTACGGTATCCCTCTTTCCGTGTAAAACTTCCTGGTTTTTTGGTTGAGATACGTTTCAATGTCATTGACAAGCTCTGTCTTCGTCTTCTCGTCAAAGTGTACGGTTTCTAGTGGCCGGATCGGTCGAAGGATAGTGGTGTCCCAACTCTCTTGATTATACTGATTTTTTGTTGCTCTCACCGTGATGAAAGCTTCACGCTGCTTGTCCGCAAAGAGCCGACAGTTGTTGAGGAAGTCTTTGACGGGCTGGACAGCGCGCCCCAAGCGCATCACGACGAGCGGCTCATCGCCCTCCGGGGCGGCAGAGTATTCATCCGGAACACCGGTGTACGCAGAGCCGACGCGTACGTTAGACACTCTTCGGACCATGAAGAACCCTCCCTCAAAGATAAACCAGGTTGTACCAAAGGTTGGCAAATATTGCACTGGTACCCTCTTTTCGTGATGGAGGTCGTCTCGCTCGATGGGCTTCCGATAATACCACGCCTCATTCTGGATCACCTCAGTTCGGGCTGTTAGGACACGAGTGCCTTGCCGGGTGAGAACGTGCGCTCCTAGCCAGTTGAGAACCTCTCTGTTGAGTTTGTCGTTACTCCCTATCGAGATGGAAGCCGTGAAGAAGCGGGTAATCCACCAGTAGATCTGGGTTCCCAGCTTTTGAATGCCCGTCAAAGCCCTTGGCAATTCTCCTCCCAAGGTTATCAGGAGGATGATTGTGGTGATGTCGAGTTTAAGCCAAGTTGTAAAGAATTTGAATCCTGGTGCAGTACGTTCCAAGAAGTCGTTGAGTCCTTGGTATAACTTTTGAGACGTTGCATCAGTGGCGCCAGTAGCGCTGGTAAGAAGCGAGGCTTTGGTGAGCCTAAAGAGTTCACTCATGATCGCTTTCACAACGTAATTGAGCTGTAAAAGTCTGGCGAAGTAAACAAACTGGGGGCCAGCCTTGACTTTAAGAGTCTTTTGCGATGTTTCGCGAGGCAAGGTACTTTATGAAGCCGCGCGAAGCTTCAGGCAGAAACGAGGCTGCCTGGATCGTCTCACCGATGTCCGCTTACCCTGGAACTCAACTGAAATCGGTATGCGGCGCTAGCCCAATGGATCCAAGAATCAGCGTGACGCATGACGGGATGTGGCATAGTCCAATTCGCTGAATCTAGATCGAAGGCTGACGCCGCTTGTTGGAGCCAATCGTTGGATGGAAGCGCCTTAATCTGTGACACAGTGAGACAGTCAGGCTTTGCTGCGGCTTTCCTCACAAGATCGTGCATATGCACTCATGGTTGTGTTCATATCGAAACACACCGTTCCCAACAGATTGGTAAAATGAAGCACTCTCATCGGTGAGAACAACATTAAACCAGATTTTTACCGTCAAATAAGTTGTGACATTGGCGATAAATTGACGTGAATGAGCTAAGTTGATTTCGTCTTTGAGAGGACCTATGAAACGAAGCCCTCTTGACAAGTTGACAAAGTCGGTAATAACTTTGAACTTTCACTTGCTTACTCCCTCAGGCGAATAGGACTTCTAGTGTTTCTTGGTTAAGATGCGACGACTTACCTTGACGTGGTCCCTCGTCAAACATTGCCGTCTCTTTTAGATTTAGTCATGGATATCATTAACCGTCTCATGACTTTCAGACTTGCGGCCTCACTCTTGAATCTGAGGCATATGAATAAGTCAGTGCCTGTGCTTCTTCGCTCATTGTGAACAACTCCGTTGTTGTTCTACATTCGTGAGCCATATTTGAGTCCAGATGTGCTTCAGGTCATCTGCATCATGTCCCATAAGCCTCGAGCATTAGTTTGGCACTCACGGTGCTCAGTAGGTGTTGATAGGTTCCTTAAATAGGTAGTACAGATGCTTGAGGTCTCCGTGAAGGCTTTTCTATGTGGTCAGGAAACTTGGTTTCGCGGCTTAGACGTTAAGCCAATGAAGGCCGTGTGTGTGCCAGACTAAAACTAAAGCAAGATCTACGGCGACTTGACGTCTCCGCCCGCCCGCCTTTCTGCCAAGCAGGCAATGGAACAGTCTCACTCCGCCTTGCGGAGTAAGTTTATTGGTCACTATCAATGAGAATCCTCTCCCGAATGACCACTTCGTTGGGTGATATCTAACCATTTTGAGGATGGCCTGCATCACACTCAGCCCTATTTCTTCCCAAATGGCCTCGTCAGCACCAGTGCCACTTAATCGCAGTAGGGCGGACCGAATGCGGACGCTTCGAAGATGTCAGCCTTCAATGGACCTGCTCAGCTATGCGTTCTTGTTACAGCCGCATGAACCGTTTGAGATCAAGACCGCATGGAGGCGGCAAAACCCAGCCAGCCCTCTTCAACACGAGAGGCGGACCATGCTGACCACTTCTGAACCTTGCTCATGACTTTCAAAACAATCCTCACTATTCACAAGTAAACCAGCAGTGACAATATCCGCGGCGAATTTTCTTTGTCTTGATGACGACCGATGATGCGCGCAGGTTGTTTCCGACGTATCAGCAGCCTGATGGCATTTGCTGCCTCGCCGAGTACTCTCCCCCTCATGAATTTGTTCCGATGGGCCGGTTATACGGCCCCTATCAGAAATAATGCTCCCAACGTCACAGATTGTCGAGAGCGGGTAGCGCAACGTGAGCTAGCTGGGTAAGTTCGTGAAGAGACATTATGTACAGGCGACCTAGGTAGCAGGTAGCGGCGATGTCAGCTTTCGGGGAGTGGTGGATTGAACAGCGCTTTTGCCCAACGTCACCCCAACAGAGACTGACCCAGGTCATTGATCGTCGAGCAACCCCTCCACCAATACCCTGCTTCCGAAGACCCTCTCGTTTTACACGTGGGCTGAGGGTCAAACATTCCAAACAAAGCATGCAAAATGACACAAGGGTCGCCTACTACGACGCTGTTGTCAGAAATCGGTGCAGAAATCAACTTGGCAAGGGAATCATCGGAAGTGACCCCAGTCAAGGACACCTGAAGAGAAAAGTCGCCGGCATAGTCGTCCGGGAACAGTATCCTTGAGGTCCCCTCTTGACGTGCGCACGCACCTCTTGACAAGACCCCTATCAATCTGAATTCGGCCCATTACTGGACAATGCGACCTCGTTGGGGAGTGCCGCTGAAGAATGCTCCGCATTGAGTGCGACGCAATGAAGCTCATGAGTCGCCCGACCCGCACGCAACTCCGTAGCTCTCGCGAGAGATGTGGCAGTTGCCGTACGTTAGTGGGCTCTTTCCAGGGTTTCCCGAGTTCCGGACTGGGTTTCCAGGGAGCTAGAGGCGTGCTAAAGGCGCGTCTTTCAGGGATATCACCGGGGCCGTAAAGTTGCCGTTTTACAAAGGTGAGGGGAAAGGATGGATTGCGGTGAGGCGAGGGGCAGACGCGAGTTGAGCGCCGGCTCCCATGATCAGATATCACTCATATTTAATAGCATGGCAGCGTCTTCCTTCTGCCAGTCAATGATTCAAGCTTTTGACTTTTCTGGAATTCCCCTGCCGAGCTCACCATCCTCGCTTAACTCTTCAACACAACCCACACACCACCAACAATGTCTACCACCAAGCCCACTTTCGTCCTCGCACCTGGTGCCTGGCACAAGGAGACCTGCTACTCGCCTGCTCAACAACTCCTCGAGTCTCGCGGCTACCCCGTTGAGGCCGTTGAGTACCCCTCTGTCGGCGCTGAGCCCCCCACCAAGGGCCTCACAGACGATGCCAATGCCGTCAGAGCTGTCCTCCAGAGACTCGCCGACGAGGGCAAGGAGATCGTTCTCGTTGTGCACTCCTACGGTGGTCTTGTCGGAGCCAATGCCGTCGAGGGTCTTGGCTACAAGCAGCGCATCAAAGAGGGTAAGAAGGGTGGTGTCATTACTTTCGTCTACCTTACCGCCTTCGTTGTGCCCAAGGGCAAGTGCATCAGAGAGATGCTTGGCGGCCAGTTCCTCCCGTGGATGAAGTTTGAGGTAAGATGAAGCTGAACGATTTCGCTATTCCGATATTCACACTGTCACAGGGCAACTACGTCTACGCCCAGACCCCCGAGGAGATTTTCTACCACGATGTTGAGCCTGAGACTCGCGCCAAGGCTATCGAGCAGCTGCAGCACCAGTCTGCCCAGGTCTTCGACGATGTTGTGACCTACGAGCCGTGGCACGAGATTGACTCCATGTTCTTTTTCTGCGACGAGGACAAGGCAATCCCCCTCGCCGTCCAGCAGGGTATGGCCACTCTTCTCGGCCCTACGGCCATCACCTACTCTTCTAAGGCCTCGCACTCCCCCTTCCTGTCCCAGCCGAACGACGTCGCTGAGGGCTTGGAGCTTGCTGCCAAGGTTGGACAGGAGAGGGTCAGAGCTTAGAGTTCAATAGATTTCACCATTCATGTAGAGAGCTCGGCGCATTAGATATCCTGTAAAATTTACGATTCATGACCACATCCTCCATTGTTACCGGTGACACTGGTGACCATGAAGGATCTTCTGACTCAGTGTGAATTTCAAGTATGAGCCGAAAGAATGATCACATAAAACTCATAGCGCCGCAATTCCAGTGTTGTGTCTCTCGTAGTTTGTGTTGTATAGTAGAACCGTTCGACCCGGGACGGCTCATAATGCAAGCTCAGATAACCAGACTGGAGTTCCCCATCTTCATGTTTTATGTTAAATCGTATGTAACTTCGAACGCGGATGAGGGACACTCCTCGGCGAATACAGCAGGCCAGGGAGGTCGTCTTGACTCATGTCGGGCTCTGGTGACCAGGTGTTTATAGTTTGGCGTCAGTCAAACCGCTGGCACTCGCTTCGGGCCGTCCCAAGCAGCAGGGTCCCACTCCTGCCCATATCGTCATGTAAGACATGAGAAGCTTAGATGAACACCCACGTTTCCTGCGTCCGAGCGTGCTGCAATGATACCTTGCCTCGCGAGAATCGGCGGGATCACTGTGTAGGAGCCAGATTAGGAGCCTTAGTAACAACCCCATGTGTCTCATGGGTTCTGCCTATTTTTTTTTTTTTTTTGGATGGCTATCCGGAGGAGTTCCTGAGCCAGCCTTAAGCGCGCTATACAAGCATGGATGCACAAGAATGGTTCCCAATTTTTTCAACTTGTACGAATTCCGCCTCATGAGTAAAAGGACATATGCGTAGTGAAGAGTATTGTGTGCTGAGCCCCTTCGTAGTAGCCGTATGCGGCTGTTGCCGCCACATGTAAACCCTGTAAGCCTGTGCACTTAATCCAGTTCCACGAATGACGTGAGGTTCCTCTCCAAGAAGGCGGGGGATAGGCAGGCCAGGCTGATTGCGACGAGGGTTGCATCCCAAGTTTCATCCTCCACAGGACTTCGTACAAATTACGGAAGGGAGCCACAACCCGCTGCTTTTCTTCAAATCTTCCCAGTGACAACCGAAGATGAGCACTCACCAGGGCCCGAAAGAGGCCGGCCTCTACAACCCTCTCAAGACCAACCAAGTTCGGCTTCTGCGACTGAATCCAGACCCCGACTCAGATGAAGTGGGAAATTTAGAAGTAGTGGAACTGCGCGAGGCTCCTCCATATTACGCCCTTAGTCACAGCTGGACGAGCCAGCACAGCTACCAGGACGTCCTCATAAACAGCCAAGTCGTCACGCTCGGAGCTGATCTCGCCGCCTGCGTTCACAGGCTCTCGCAATTGGCAAGAAGCAACTCCGAGCTCGACCCTCCCGTTCGTCACATCTGGATCGACAGCATCTGCATCGATCAGTCAAATCTCGACGAGCGCGCGGCTCAAGTCTCCCTCATGGGTCAGCTGTACCGCAGCGCCATCAGAACACTTATCTGGCTCGGTCCCGACTCCAGCGACTGCTACGGCGCGTGGGAGCTGCTGGACAGCATACACCACATCTTCAGGCAACAGAATCCCAGAGCCACGGAGCCGAATGACATACCCACCCGCATGTACCGACCCTCTGCACACGAAGCCTCCGGCCTGCCGCCATGGGAAGACTTTCGGTGGTCGCATCTTAAGAACCTCGTAAGGAGGCGGTGGTTTTCTAGGATCTGGGTCGTTCAGGAGGTCGCCCTGTCGACGCAGGATCCAATCTTCCTCCACGGGGAGCAGTATTTCCCCTGGAGTCACTTTGGCTGGGCGGCGGCTTGGCTGCGCAAAAATGGCTACATGCGACTGTCTCAAGTGCCCGAACAGCTGCGTAATATCGACACCATGGCTAATCTCCAGCGAGCGCAGACGCTGTGGCCCCTTGATGCGCTCGTCTCAATCACGCAGGTCAAGTTCAACGCCACCGACCAGAGGGACAAGATCTATGGACTCATGGGTCTTGCTCGCGAATGTCAGGATCTGGCTACTATGCCTCTCGAGCTGAGACCAGACTATCAGATTGACGTGACGGATGTATACCTGAGGGTTGGGCGATACATGCTGCAACAGAGCTGCTCGCTTGCGTTCTTGACCCGAGCACGTTGTGTCGATGGCAGTATCACCAGAAGACAGCGGGAGGAGAGTCTAGATATACCCTCGTGGTGCCCGGACTGGAGCGATTTCAAGAATCCCAACGAGGGCATCGCTACAAGTCTCTCGTGGGTGCATGCCGGAGACAAGTCTAGGCCAGCCAGACTCGGCTTTCTCGAACAATTCTCTGCAGCGTCTGGGCTTGAACTTGAGATCCGTCATGAAGACGATCCGCGAGTACTCTCACTCGTGGGTATCAGGGTGACCACAGTCGAGGTAGCTTTGCCGTTTGGTGTGAATCCTTCTCGCAAGGTTGAACCCGAGCAGCCTTTTACAGAGCAGATGACGCGCATCTTGTCAGAGGCGCTGAAGACACTCAAACGGGAGACCATATCTGCCTGGACGAGACAGTTTGTTAGCGCAACTACAGTCGAGCAGCATTCCTTTGTCGGCCGGGACTGGGAACAGTCTGTCGCGGACGGCGCAGCCTATGTCCATCATCTTATGCTAAACGACATATCACTTTCGTCCTTGTGCGTAGAGCAGAGCGGGGATCCGAATGCTCTTTCCGTACTCCAGGACTTATCATCCGGTGGAGCTGTAGACTACTACAAGAGCCTGGTTCACAACTATGGTTTCGATAGGGCCTTCTTGGTTACGGCAGACGGGAGAATGGGCATTGGTCCATCAAATATTCGGCAGGGAGATGCTGTTGTCGTGCTTGCAGGCGGCGATGTGCCGTACTGTGTGCGTAAGGAGGGAGACTGCTGGCTTTTGGTGGGTGAGTCGTGTGTGCAGGGTTTGATGAAGGGGGAGGCCGTAAACGCAGTAAATCACGGGTTGTTGATGAAGGACAGAATGCGTTTTAGGTAGATTCAACGGACAGATAACGTACTTCGTGAGCGAGCGTCGCATTTCATCTTCTCCGCCTATCTTTTCACTTCCACAATCAAGTCTTCACGACTAATGGAAGTGTCTCACAATCGAATATCAACTCAAGGGTCCTCCTTGCTCTTTAGGCCGTTCAAAACAACCCAAAACTAAGTGGTCCATACCTGGATGAACACATTTATTGACAAGGTTACCTTAAATGGAGCCGCCGGCTTAAGATAGAGAAATTCCTACTTTGATACGAGAGTACTACAGTGGAAATCCCTGTGATGCTATTGCCTAGCCGTTTCAGATGGCCAGACCGCCGCCAACATGTGTCTACTAGGAGACGAGTGGGTGACAAAATTCGATTGCTAGTCTACAAGTGCTCTACCTAGCTCTCCTATCATCATTCTTATTCCTATTCTTCTTTAAATAGCATTCACGAAGGAATATACATAAGATGAAAGTAGTAGAAATGAGAAGGGGAAAAGAAATAAGACTTGTAATAGAAATGGTAAAGATAACAAAAAGAAGAATAAAAAAGTAATACAAAAGAACAATAAGCAGGTACTTGAGCATTACACAATCTTTTGTTGGCCAGCATCCTACCTTATGTTGTCACCTACTTGTCAGGATATATACTTGAGGCAGTGGGGGACTCACACTGAGACGAGCTTGAGTTACGGCGGCAGAGACGATAACTCAATTTGGCTGGAAAGCCTCGCGTAATCAGTGAGACAACCGCCAGACGTCTTTTCCCCTGTCGATGAACTGTCATCCCTTGGTGGGCTTGCAGAGGTGTGGGTGGAACAATCTAGACTGGGTCGACAGGTTTCGTCAAGCGCGAAAGATCCCGAATTGGTCTCCTTGCTACTTGGCGTCCTACATAAAGTATACATGTACAATACCCATGGCACTTCACCTTGAGGTCTACTAATACGACACAGGCGCTGGCACAATAGTTTCTCCGGTCCTTCGGTCTCAATGGCTCGATACTTGGTTACAGGACCGATTTGGGTGCGTCCCAATATTTAGGTTCGGGAAAGGAAACAACTGAATCCTCCATCTTCATGCCAATTTGCCACCTTCCAAGCATAGGCCAGAAGTTCTCGTGTTCCCCGATAATGTGACCCTTTTCATCAGCTTGTCGGATATCGAACCAACCTAGACTCGTCTTCTTTGAGCTTTGACCTGGCGCAATGCTGCACCAGCGATCGGTCCCTGGTAATTCCCCCTGACTTCCACTTCCCTGGGGCAATGGGGGCTGAACAAGAGTTGCATCCACACCAACGTACTTCAAAATGTCAAGAGAGAGGGGGAACGACGGCACATATGGGATAGGCTTGAACGTGGCTTGGAAGAGAGGTGTGGTGCTTGCCGCGGTTTCTTCGATGTCACCGGATGTGTCGTGAGGGAAGACTCTCACAGAAGTGCTACCGTCGGAGTTTGTTTTCCAGTCGAAGGTTGCTAGATGTTTAGGAATGTTCCAATCTTCCTCCTTTGTGAGCAACTAGCGTAGCGTTGTGGTGAATGACAGAGGAAACTCACTCTTTCGCCCATTCCAGCATGTGTACTTCTGCGAAACGTAGATCCTGGTGATTCTTGCATTCTTCTTTTTGATGCGTTTGCCGTTCTCCTCAATCGTATACTCGTGAAATCCCGGACTCAAGATCAGTTCATCATAGGGACCGACTGGACTTTCAGTGTAACGAATGATCTGGATCATGCTGATCCCTCCAAGGGGACGGCTACCATCTGGGCAAATAAATGAAGAGTTCGCTTCGAGTGGAGAGTATGTGATCGTTGGAGGATGCTCTGCCTGCTTTCTGGGCACCCAGAAGCTGAAGAAGTAGACGTCGCCCTTGAGCTTCCATGGTGCAGGGACAGGGGTGATTTCGCTTAACGTCATGACGACACGATCTCTTTCTTATCGGTGTTTCGGGGGCTATGTGTAAGCCAACAATGACAATTCCCCAGAGATACTGCTGCTTGAGTAGAGATAAATGGAGAGACTGGATTTAATGGAAAGAATATCTGGCGTGGTTGGGAACGTCTATGAAGAGAAAGGTCAGATCTGGAAAAGACTGGAGTCAAGGCGAGAAGCTTGCCGGCGCATGAACGGCCCTCGACTATTTGTGGGGAGTGGAATGCCCCAGCAACACTTTATGTTCCCAGCCCCTGGCCTACCTAGGACAGTCGTGGCCTGTTGCATCCACCTATTCATTGTTGAGACTAGACTATTCGTAGTGTAGTCGAATCCATTCTTGCGGGGTTAAGCTCCGGGCCGCAATCACAAGGGGCCTCGGTGCTTGGCATTGCACCGACGATTGAATTGCCTTCTTCGGAAGAGGCAAGGGGCCATCTGATAATTTCTGGCATGCCAGTAGCGGACTAGGACACCTCGCTAATTCTTCGAAGCGCGCTTTTCTTCGCTATCATCGTCTTTGTTGTTTTGTTTAGATTGGGGTCTCCCTTATCTACCTCACATTGGACCTCCTGTAGCCACCGAAACAACTGCGTTCTCTTCATTCCTGTAAACCACGTGTGCTTTGGAGGGTTCCGCTAGTGAACCGAACCTCATGGTTTGTTCAAAACCTAGCCCTCCACCATGGACAATGAGGGGACTTAGGAATCACTTATAATACGTGATCAAATCAGACAAATTGGTGACATTATCTCTTCAGGAGAGGCGCCCTCGCCTTCCATGAAGTCTTGCAAGTAACTACCATTCAACACTGTTAGTAAGTAGCCAGACAGTTGGGATTCTCATAAAAGATTAGGGGAGCACTCGCCATTCACCAACCAGACTATAAGTGCGTCTCGAATCTTCATCGCTCTTTGACCTTCCTCCCGCCTTCTCCCGCAAGCAGAAGAGGACACGGCTACCAGCAAAAATGCCAACGACATCGCCGGCCTTTGCCGGGTTGTCAGCCAGCCCCATGCGGCCCTTCTCAGAAATGAAGAAGACTCTTCCAGCTAATGCGCTGTATAAAGCGTCATTATAGGCTTTCGCAGCTCCATGCATTCCCGATGACTCTTGGTCAGTCATCAAAACATACCAGGCGTCCCAGAACTTGTCAGCTTCACCTTGACCGAGAACCGTCGCCTCGTGACGCGGCCCTCTTATCCTGACGCGGGATCCCACCAAAGTTCTTCGAAACGAGTCGACCAACGAAGTAGCCCCCTGACTTCCACTCGGAAGTAAAGACGCCCGTTCTAGCACCTGGGCTTGGATTGTCATAATCTGATCAAAGACCAACCCCGGTTTCCTGAACATCTTTGGCTCAAAAGACACCGCCCACTCAATATTATCCAGGACCTTACCTTGCAACAGTAGCTCATCTCCTTCGAATTTAGCTGAAGGCTTGCTTCCGTTACCCCCAGCTGCATAGTCGTTCTGCCATAGGAGAATCCTTTGGCCTCGTTGCACGGTCCAATCAGGACACCAAGTCGGCAAGTCGGGCATGCAACTTTTTGTCCTGTTGTGATGGCAGAGAACCTCGAGAGTTCCCGACGAGCCGACGGAAGCTTTGACTACATCTATGAAGAGATCTTTGACAGGGCGGTTGTAGTCCGGTTGTAGCATCGAGACCTCTCCGATTAGATGGAACAAGCTGTATACCTTGTCTCTAGGGTCGGAAGCTTTGAAACTCCGAAACCTGTAGAGAAGGCTGAGCGGGTCTCGTTTGGGGGCGCCTTTGGACCTTGACGCCTCCGAATGGCTATCTTGGTAGTCTTTGCGCGCCGTCATCAGGTGACTTATTGGTGTCGATGCGATCTCCCTCATAAAGTATTCCTGTCCGCGCGGTAGAGCTGCATTGAATCTGACATCTACCAGGGTCCGCAGTGCCTCGGAAAAGGATTCACCGGACCACTCCAGGTCACCACAGACAAAGGCAACCTCAGTCGCAACTGCGAACTCTTGGATGACCCAGGATCTGCTCCACCATGGACTGCTCATTAACCCTTGTAGAGCCTTTTTCGTGGGCTGAGCATCTTTGGTGAACAATAAAGACGTGACGCGCCGATGGCCAAGCCGGTTACCCTCTCTCGCCAAAGCCTGTATCAGATCGACGGCGTGATGAGTACCAGTCGTACCCTCGCCTAGGAAAACAATGACCTTCGAAGCGTATCTGTACACTGACCACATCCTCTTGACCTGCAGATTGACTTCGGGGCGATCATGTTGATTGATGCATACTGCATCTATCCATAACAAGCGATCTTCTTTTGCCAACCGCAGGCGACGTAAAGCCGTTTCGAGGTTTTTGGTGATCTTGAATGGTTGTCCTTCCAGAATAATCTCGACTTTCTTCGTGGTGTCGCCCCATGCGTATGACAACGCCTCATACTTGTGCTGGATCTGTCCCAATACAGATGGCTTCAATTTGCAACTGATCGGCTGAGATCCATAGCCTGCGAGCAATTGAACGCATCGGAGAGCGTAGGCGAACTCTTGTGGTTCGGATCTTTCAGGTTCAGCATCCTTCAACGTCGAGAAGAGAGCCATCGCCAGGCTACAGCTGTCGGCAGACGAGGACACTAGACTAGAAAACTTGGCGCCAAGTACATGCAAAATGACAGCAACGCAGCGATCACTTCCGATGCATGAAGCGCTGTAGACCTGTCTCGCTTGGTTGCTGTGCGATGTTGAAGAGAGAAAAGTAAGGGAGGGGAAAGCGGTGTCGGGTATTGCTCAGGACTTAGCGTCTCTTCCCAATTGGCTCGCTGGAGTTAAATGATCAGTGTCGCTAGGCTCATTAGTCCTTGGTGCCACCTAAACGATCAGCTCACAAATCAATTGTAATTAGAGCAGTACCGCATTTATTAGCGACGTGGATATGAGAAGGAATTCAGATTGCCTAAGTTGACGACAGGACCTCCTGGTTTCCAGAACGTGACTTCGGCCCTTAAATAGGATGTCGAACGTCTCGACATTGCACCACGAGAGGGGAATCGCGGTAACGGAGCAGTAGTAATAGGTCGAGGTGGCATCGAGATCAACAATGTAATGATGAGAAACAAACGGACACGCAGTATCACCTTGAAACCATCAAAGCATGCCAAGAGCGGGTGATCTCATTGTGAGATCTTCAAGACTCACTCAGGTACTCACTGTTGGCGGATACACGTTAAGGAGTCGCTAGGAAAATGCCGTGTTATCCCATCAACTACTAGAAGCCGTCAGTATATCCGTCACTAGTCTTTCTCCAGCTTTCGCTTAATTCTGAACCTTCCAGAGACGAAAACATTGGAAGTAAGGTTGACTGTCATTATAATTCATTATCACTTTATAGGAAAACCCGTCCACATACGTTGACGCCATCTGGCTGTTACTGGGATATTCAGTTCTGGCTTGACGCAAATATCGAGTAGGTCTCATCACCGGCCCCTTATTTGTAATCAATCAGAAGGCATGGAGAGCGTCTCAGATTCACTCCGAACCCTCCGAGGCCGCAGACGCACCACACGCGCGTCAGTACTTACATTCATGTCCAGAACAGCTATCACTAGGTTGTTACTAGGGCTACGTCTCCTCCATAGCGATAACGAGGAGTTGCCAGATGGACCCTGCACTTTGTTCATAACTTCATCGACCGCGTCATGATCTGGCTTCTTTTGTTAGGTCAACCCACAGTCGATTCGGGCTCGGCCACGAATTTACAAGTTTATCCGCAAGCCAAGGCACTGCGGATTCCGAAACATGACCTGAACGGCTAAACCGGCATGTATTGGTCAAGATGCGCGCGGTACACAGCCTCTTATTACCACGCAGCCAATATCCATGCTTTACATAAAGTCGCGGGATCCTGAAGGAGGGGCGACGGAGCCTGGACTCTTCGTCCACGAGTCATGAACTCGTAGGGCTGCCACGCCTCTGGAGCTGTCAGTCCAAACATTATTAAAGTTTATCTCCGTATGGCTTAAATTATCGGCATCGTGTAAGCGACTTGCACCATCGCTAAGAATAACCGCACCAGCAGCTCTCAGTCAGCCTAGGCACGTGGGGGAGCTTTCTCGCGATCATGCTCATTAACATGGCGCAAAGTTCTCCTGACAGTAAATTGATTGACTGAACTTTACGCCAAGACGGGAAAGTTGAGATGACAGCTAGGGCCTCAGTTCGTCGGCCGCTAGCAGAAGCCTTGGTGACCCGTCTTAGACGGTAAGAATTCTATATATTCTAGTACCAAAATATGATTCGTTCCATATCGATTGCATCTGTCCACCGCTCACAATCCTTTGAGACTCATTCAATCTTTACCTTCGCTCTTTGAGCACAGTCATTCTTTACCTACCCCTTCGTTCATATGCATCTCAACGGCCTACTCCGCGGGCTCACCCTGCTGTTACTCAGCAGCGGGGCCGTCTCTCTCCCGCACCAGGATAGCCGGAACGATCTGATGCACAGCAGACGCCACCTGATGGCGAGGCAAGCTCCCGTCTCAAACACCACAAGACCAGCTAGCACCAGGGCCTCCTCCACACAACCCCTAATCACTCCCGACCCTAGAACATCCACACGCGTATCATCCACATGGACAACCATCGGGACGTCAAGCTCAGCACCGACAACTCAGACAATCTCTGGTGGAGAGGTCGTCGTAGCAGTTATCGGAGCAACCTACGTAGCTGGCGCTGGCGGCGGATCTCTCGTGGTTGCAGGTGTCACCCACGCGCTAGCTCCCGGAGCTGTTGTGTCAATCATCGGTACCGGAGCGAACGGTGATACTCCTGAGATTGAAAACATCTCGAATCCGGCCCCATCACAAAATCCGCAAACCTCGGATCCGGCAGAATCCAAGCCTCCTTCTTCTGCTCCGTCTGTTCCCAGCTCTACCTCCGCAGCACCTACTTCAACATCTGCAACATCGTCTTCCACACCGTCATCCACAGCTGTACCAACGCCCTACATCATTCTCACTTCGCAAAACTCCACAAAACAAGAGATTCAAGACCTCAACAACACACTCTCAAGAGATGCTGCACCAAGGTCACTGGAGGAGGTCATTAGTGACCGCACCGGCTTGGTGGCCATGTTCAAGGCGAACATCACTACTGAGCAGGCAAACGCTATGTCCAAGCGTCCTGGTGTAAGTCTTAGTTTCTTTGAGTCCGTAAGTGCTCACAATACTAAAAGAACACATAGGTTGCCGGTGTCACTCCTGATGAGAGGCTGGAAGAAGAGCAACCGCCGTCATCTTCTGCACCGCCTTCATCTGCATCGCGCCAGCCAACAGCGACTGGCCCTCCTGGTTCGCCAAAGACAAGTGTTCCTAACCCGTCTGATATTGCACTACAATCGGATGCAGTTGATGAACTCAAGGCAATTTCGCAGCCAGCTGGAGCAAGCATTGCGGACTTGCCTGGATTCGGATATGCTTCTGAAGCTGGAAAGGGAGTCACGATTTATGTCATTGACACGGGCGCCAATGCTGAGAACTCCGTATGAAATCCTCAAAAAGAATGCCCTCGTCCGAGACCAATTGCTAACTCATGGCAGGAATGGACGGGCATGACGGGAACGAAGGGCTTTATGTACGCCCCTGGCGCGACGAAGGACGAGACTGACTTCTTGAACCACGGCTCCTGTGTAGCTTCGAAAGCAGCCGGACCAGCATACGGCACCGCCAAGGGAGCTGATTTGATTGCTGTGAAGCTACCAGGCACTCTCTCGCTCTCCGCTATCTTCACAGCTTTGATTGAGATTAGCAACGATGTCTTCCAGAAGAAGCTTGAAGGCAAAGCTGTCATCAACATGTCCCTAGGATCTCGTAAGTCTCACGACAAGGCTCGTTCCCTATCGGCCTGGTTGTGCTGCACTTCTCAGAACGTTTTAACCATCCACCTATGGCAGGTATCCCCGACAAATTGTCGTCTACCACCACCGCGTACAAGCTACTGCTTGTAGCCCTTATGGCCGAAGATATCGTCATCGTCACGGCGTCTGGAAATGATGCTGTGAGTGTCCCGAAATTGCGCCTTCTATTTTTGGCCTTCCATCTTGCTAATCACGTTTCATGGTTCAGCAATATGGCGTGGATGATGTGACAGAGTACCCTGCTCTCTTCGGGCCTACCACGGATATCATCGTCGTTGGAGCGACTGAGAATGACGGCTACCGTGCATTTTTCTCCCAAGGCACTGGAGATCAACTAACTGTTTCTGCCCCCGGTTTCGTCGATTGTGCCTCTGGTAGATCTGCCGGTTCGCAGGAGCTTTATGGGACTTCGTTCGGTAAGTCAACATACCCACTTCCTGGCACCCCCCTGTTTCTGGCACCCACAAAAACGCGAAAATCCACCACAACCCAATGCCCACCCCCAACCTCCTTTTATCACAACATTTTCAATTCGCGTCCAAATGGGCTCATCTTTTGCACATGTCTTCTTCTATATATAATGCCTCAATATACCGAAGATCAGCTTCGTCAGGCTCTCGAGGA
>NW_026849656.1:0-18927 GCF_030869305.1 Colletotrichum tamarilloi
GCCGGCGCCGCCGCAGGGCAGCTTGCCCATCCCGAATTGAATGGCGGTTTTCGTATCGAAATCACTATATTGCGTTGAGCGCGTGCTTGGGATACATTGCGCGTATTGTGTAGTTAAAAAGTGTACTGTATCGTGTGATTTCCCTTGAAAGCGTGATCCCGTTAAGGTCGATCTTTTGTGCCTGTAAAGCCGGAAAAAAAAACCACCACATAAATTAGTAAAGTATTTTATTATATAAAAGAGATAACTTTTTAATATTATATAAAATAAAAAATTCGTACTAATTAATTTTATAAAAATAAATAAAAAAAGAGGTAATTTTTAAATATTATATAAAATTAAATAATTATAGCCTTTTATTATTTATAAGAGGTTGACGTTTATTATATTAAACTATATTAATTAATAAAACTATTTAAATAATTAGTTTTTTTATTATTATTTTAAGTAGCTTTTTTATTAAATAACTTTTTTATAGCCGGCTTATAATTAAAAATTAACTAGTTAAATTAATAAAAAAAAATACTTACGTAGTAACTACCTATTTAATTAATTAATATAACGAACGAGCTTAATAATATAATATAAAAAAATACCGCGCAATTAAAAAAAAGGATTTTAAAATATAAATATTTTTGCTTAGTAATAAAAATAATTTTATAAAAGTTATAAAACTAAGAAATTTATAATATATAAAAAAGTTTATTATTATAAAGATTTTATAAATATAATTATAAGTTTATAATTTGAATAACCTTTTTATAACTTTTTTAATTACCCTCTAAGTATTATTTAAAAATATAATATAAGGGACGGTTTTATAAAAAAAGAGGGGATTTAGAGGTCCTAATAGTATTAAACTAAGAGTATTATAAATTTTAAAAATTAATTTAAAAAAAAAGCGGCTATTTTAAAATAGTTTTATAACCTCTTATTAAAATTATAATTAATTTAAAAAAAGGTTAAAAAAACGAGAATTTAAAAAGAAAAAAAAAAAAAGAATTTTTTAAAGGGTTATTAAAGAGCTCCCTTTTTATACTAATTCTTAATATAAGATTATTAATTTTAAAAAATTAACTAAATAATAAAAGGAATTACGAATAAGTAATAATTACTTAATAATAATTAAGCTATAAAAAAAACTACTTAAAAAATATAAAATAAGGTATTAAAAAATAGTTAAAAAAAGATTTTTAAGGTAATTAGTCTTACTTAATACGAGTAATAAGTAGTATTTTTAATAAGTTTTCTAGATTTATAATTTTATAAAAAAGAGGGCTTAACTTTATTAACTATACTTAATTACTTATTTACTTCTTAACTACTTATTTAGCTCTTTTATGAGCCGCCCGGTATTTATTTTTAATTATTTTTTTAAAATACTACTTTAAAAAAAATAAGTTAAAAAAAGAGGTAATTTAAAAATTATATAAAGTACGAGGCTTAAGAAATTAAAAATTAAAAATATATAAAACGGTAGAAATTAATAATTAGTAAAGATCCTAAGACTAATTATTATATCTTTTTATAATAATATAAACGTCTACTATTACTATTAAAAAAAGAACTATTAAAACTTACTTTTTTATACTAAATAAAAAAGAGGATTTTAATAAGTATAATAATTAATAATTTAAAAAAGTAGTAATAATTATTAAAAATAATAAAAATAAGAGTAGTAGCGAGATAGTAAAAAGAAGTAGGAATTGCTTAGACCTTAATAAATTCGTTAGGTAATAAAAATACGGATTTATTATACTTAGTACGTAAATTAAATATATCCTTATTAAAATTAAATATATTAATAATTATCAATATAAATATAAGCTAGAGTATAACCCTTAGTAAGTTAAAGTAAAAGAAAAAAAAAAAACCCTAATCCTAAATAAAATCCTAATCCCTTATAAATAAGTAAATATTAACTTAAATTATTAGGGAACGTAAATATATAGGATTATAGATTAGCTTAATAATAAATAAATTAATATAGTATTAATTTATTTAACTAAAGTTTATAAAAAAAGGGGCTATAAGGGTAACCCTTATTTTATAAAATTATAAACGACCTTAGCTATTAGCTAAATAAATAGTTCGTAAGTATAAGCTTAAGAATTATAAAAATAGTTAATAAATTTTTTTATAAGCGAGGGGTATTATTAACGTAATTATAATTATAAAAACTATATAAAATCCTAGTAATAACGATTATAAAAAAGGAATTTATATTATAAAACTAAGTATAAGTTAATAAAGCGTATAATTATTTTAATAAATTTAAAAAAAGGGTAAATAACTTAAATTTCTTTTTTATAATTACTAATAATAATTTATTATTATAAAAAAATATATAAAAGTAAAATATAGTACTAAATATATAATAATTAATAATTCTACCTATTTTAATTTATAGCTCGTTACTACTATTAATATAAAATTCGGTATTAATTAACTAATAAAAAAAGAGATAAACGACTTAAAGTTATTAATAATACGTAATAACGTAAGGATTATATATAAATATTAAAAATATAATAATAAATATAAAGTAATTTATAGATTTTAAAAAGATCTTTTTAAAAAAGAAATTATACTCTAAAGAGAAGTATAAGGTCTTATAAAAAACCCTAATAATATTTTATAACTATTATAAAAAAGTCGGGATTAGGGAATATTAATACTATTTAGTAATTAATATTATACTTATAAACAAAGCCTTTAATTATTATTATAAAATAATATATAATCTTAATTAAAATAACTTTCTTAGTATTATTAATATAATTTAAAACTACTTCGAGATTTATAATAAGAATTTAAAGTTCTTATTTAAGTTATAAGTAATTTTTTTTATATTTATAACTAAGATAATAGAGGGTAAATTATAAATAGAAATCCTTAAAAAGCTTATTAATTAAATTAATAAACTAATAAAAACCTAGTTAAATAAGGGGATTAATAAGTAAAAAGTTAAATATTTTTATACTATAATCTAGCGCGTATTAAAAGTAAAAATAACCTTATATTAAGTACTTAAAAACTATAAAACGCTCTATTTAAAATTAAAATTTAGCTTTAATATTAAAATAAAAATACCGTACTAAACCTACTTCTAAATATATAACGGCCCTTATTAGTAATATTAAGTTAACTAGACGTATAATAAAAAAAAAAAAGAGACTAGGTATAATAATTACTAATAAAAAGGCCTAAATTTATTAAATAAGTAAAGATTTAACTCGTAAATAGGGTAATAAAAGAAGTAATATTTTATTTATAAAAAGAATAAATATTAATTAAGTAACTATTTTAAAAAGGAGCGTACTAAATTATATAAATAATATAAAAGGTTAAGGGTAGTAAATAGTAAAACTAGCCCTCGTTAGTTTAGTTAATTCTTTATAATATATAAGAGTAAATCTAAGAGTATAGAACTTAGTAATAGTAGCTATAATAATAGCTTAAAATATCCGCCCCCTATAAGAAATTTAGAAAATAAAAAAAATCTCGCCCCTTATACTAATAAATTAAATTATAATAAAATTAATAATATTAACTACTCCTTTTTTATACTATTAGCCTCTAAAAAATATATAAAAATAAATAAATAAAAAGTAATAAAAGCCCTTAATAAATAAGCTTTTATTTATAAATAATAAAAAAAGGTCCCTTAAATAATAAATACGGAGGTAAATAAAAAAATAAATTTAGTAATATAAAATTCTATTTTCTTAATACTTAAAAAGAAGATATTACTTTTATTAATATTAAAAAAAGAAAATAATACTAAGTAATTCTAGGGGTAGCTAGAGGGGTCCTTTTTATATTATTTAAATTATTTAAATACTAAGCTAGTATAAGTATTTTATATAAGTAAAAAGTATAGCTTAAATAATTTCTATAGGATTATTTTAAATATTAAGGTATTATAATAGTTAATAAAAAAAAAGGGGTAATTCTAAGTATTATAAAAAATCGTATTAATAACGCTTAATATATTAATAATAAATATTATAAAAATTAGCTTCGGCCTAAGTAAGGAAATTATCGCCCTAAGTATAATAAAAATAAAAACGTATTTCGGAACGATAACTTTTTATATTTTACTTATTAATACCCTATTTCTCTTATATTTAAAAAATATAAATTAACTAAGTATTATATTTAATAATATAAAAAATAGAATCTTTAGTAATAAGTATTTCGAAATAGTTAAATAATAATAGGGGTATACGTTTATAAAGCTTATTAATAATACAAAGTTAATTAATTACTTAATAAAAAATAAGCTTAGATAATTATATTAAAAATTCGGGTACCCGTTAGTTACGAGGCTATATAGCCTCTTAAAATAATTAAATAATAATAATATCGAAATAGGGGTATTAAAATAGTTAATAAAAATATATTATTAATACTAAATAAATATATAGAGCCTACGTAAATTTAAATTTAAATTACGTAATAAGCTTAATTTTAATTAGGAAATCGTCGTTAATATTTTCTATTTAAATAATTAACTAGTCTTATATATAATTAACGAAGTTATATTATTTTAAATAGGGTAATTTTTATAGGATTTATAAATAAAAATAGTATAAGTAGTTTTATAAAAAAGCTAGATTAATATATATTAGGGACTACTAAATAGTATTAAAACCGACGTTAATACGAGTTTTAAATTAATAAAATTTAAAAAAAATATAACGGTTTATAGTATATAACTAAAAGTTATATTTATAAAAGCGTATTATAGTATTAAAAAAGTAAAAAGGGTATATTAATAGCTAAAAAGGGTATTTAGAATTATTAAAGAGGAGAATCCCGATTTTATTAATAATAAATACTTTTAAATAGTACTTAAGTACTATAACGATACTATAGGGCTTAATAAGCTTATATTAACGCTATTAATATTTAAAATATATTTAAAAACGACTTTAGTCTTATTACTATTACTAAATATAAACTAACGAGTTTAAATAATTAAAAAAGTAATATAAGTACTATATAAAGTAAGTATAAAAAAGTAAGTTAATAAAGTAATTATTATATATAATAGGCCTAATATAAAGGCTAATTTAAATATATCCCTAAATTTAAATATATAAGTTTAGTATAAAATTACTTAGTAATAAGCTAGGCTATATAAATTAATTTTTATTAACGAGCGGTTTTATATAATTATAAGAAATTATAACTAATTACTTAAAGTATTAATTATTATAATTAAACTATATTATACGGATCTTATTAAAATAATCTCTAATTTATAAAAAAAAAAAGAGCTAGGGAAAATAGTATAACCCGTAATAAAGGTATAAAAAATTATTTTTAATAAAATCGTTATAATAATACTAATAAATAATAAGGAAAAGGAAATTATTAAAAAGGTATTAATATTACTAGCAAGACGTTATAAAAGATTATAATAATAAGCCCTAATATAATAATTTATTATTAGTAACGAAGTATTTAATATTTTTTATATAATAAAAGAGAAAGCTAATTTCGAGCTAATAATTAAACTATATAAAAAAAGTATTATTATAATTATTAAAAAGCTATATAAGAGATTAGATCTTATTAAAGTAAATACTTTATATAATCGAGGGGTCTATTAATTTATCTTTTATAACCTTAAAAAATATAAAAATCTTTATATATTTAAATTACGAATAGTACGTAAAATTAAAAAAAAAAGAATACTTTAATTATATAAAAAATCTAAGTATATAATTTAGGGATATAGCGACGTTAAAAAAGTAACGTTATTTATTTAATTACTTATAGTATAACGCTATAATTAATAATTAATAATAGTACTAATAATATTATTATAAAAAAAAGAATACGAGATTTAGAGCTATAATATTACTTAGGCCTATATTTAATTAGCTATAGGGCTTATAAAAAAAATCCTAGCTTACTTATTAAAAGAAATAGCTAATAAGTACTTAAAAAATATAATTATTAAAGTACTTAAACTATTATATAAGCTTATAAAATTAGGTACTTACTAATAAGCTATATACTACGATTTTTATATTAATTAATTATTAATAATTATATTTACGTATAACCCGTACTTACTAATTTTTAAATATAAAAATAAATAATTTAAAATTATTAGGATATAAACTGACGATATATTAAGCCTATTTAATATTAATTTTATAAAAAAAGAGGATAAAAAACTTTAAAAAGTAAGTTTTATAACTAAGCTAAAAGAGGTCCTTATAATAAATAACTTATTAATATTTAATAATAAGATTCTTATAATTAAAAAGAAAACCGTCGTTTTTTAATAAAAGGGATAAAATAAAAAAATTACCTTTATTAATTTAAACGTACTTAATATTAAAAAATAATATAAAACTAAGCTCGTACGAGGGGTATATATTATAAGTATATACTAGCCCGAAATAACTTTTAATTATATTAAAATAGTATAAGCTGTAAATCTAGCTAAATAAGATATTAAAGTACTTAATAAATAGTTTAAGTAATAATAAATAAATCTTAATTAAAGCCTCGTTTATTATTTAATTAACCTTGCTACTAATAAACTTTATATTTTTATTAATAAGTTATTTATAAATAATAATAACTTTATTTTATAATTAAAATATATTATTATCCTAGTTAATAAGAGTATAAATAAGAGCGAATTCTCTATATATAATAATATAATCTACTACTCGTTAACTAAAAATAAGTAAATAATAAGAAATATACTAATATTAAAAATCTATAATATAGTTAATAATATTAACCTTATTTATACGATTTTAATAATACTAAAGAGGATTATTAATTAATTTAATTTTTTATTAATCTTAACGATTATTTATACTAATTTTTACTTATTATATAAATACTTTATTAAATTAAAAATAATAAAAAAAAAAGCTTATAATTAATATTATAACCCTTAAGTAATTATATAAAAAGTATAAGATCCTTAAAATCCATTAAATTAATAATAATAATAACTTTACTAATACTTTTATAAAAATAGTACTTAATAAGGAGTTAAAATAATTTATAAATAATAAAAAAGTTAATATATAAATAAAGGGATAGGTTATATAAAAAAAATAAAAAAAAGGGGGAAAAAGAAATAATTTAATAAACGGGCCCGAGGTTAAATTATATTTCTAATTATAATAAGTAAATTAAAAAAAAAAAAAAGTTAATATTAAATTAAAAATCTAATTTAATTACGGTATATAACTAATTATATAGGGGCTAATTAGGGGCCCTATTTATAATTATTATAACTAGCCCGATTTATAATTAGAACCTCTTTTTTATACTTACGTAAAAGTTAATATAGTTTAATTAACCTCTTTGTTAACCTACGGTTCGAACTAACTACCCTATAATAGGGATACTAATAAAAGAAGAGGGATAATAATAACGATAATAAGAAAGGCAAAATTTTAATATGATAATAAGAGTAGCAATGGGAATCTGGAACTTTTGAGCTGCGTTTTATTTCTACGTCGTTACGTACCTGCCTATGTCCCTCTTTGCGTAAGCACCAAGCTCCTATGAGGACCGTGGTATTGAATCCAATGCCCGCAGGCGCTGCACTCGTAATCAACTCAACTTTAAGTCTCAAGTTGAACTAGTTGAGAGAAACGATTTGATAGTTGTTTGTTTGAGTTGTCCAGTTAATTAGTTGATCGGGTTGAGTTGCCCAAGGTGGAACGGAACGCTCATGTCCCCAGTCATTCTGTGTCTGCGCCAGAAGGCCAGAGCTTACTGCGACTCCCTCTCCATCAGCATCGAGATTCGAGACGATACAAGCAACAACAAGCTAGGTTTGACTGAAGTCCAGGTAGGTTTCGGCTCCAAATCTTACTTTCCGATATTAGCTTCACCCGAGCTGCGAGCCATCGGCTCCGAATGATCTGGTTTGCGTCAAGGCTCCAGCTCTGCAGTCGGCGTCGACACATGCAAGCCCTCGACGATGAAGAAATTGCCTCTTTGACTCACATGCATGCTGAAGAATTATTAATACAACGGCGCCGACATCGCTCACATTCGCAGGGGTCCATTGCACCAAATTTCGTCGTCAATCTGGAAACCCATCGTGAATTCCAATTGAGAACCTTGGCGACTCTCACTATCAGCCTGGGAAGTTAGTCACATGCTGTGGAGCTGGAGAATTCGAGAATCGCTCTTTATTTCAAATCAAGTCGATGAGATCAATCATTGACGAAAACCGGGGCCGACACGTGTGAGATGGGGCCCGCCCACCGGCGGTGGGAATGAAGACACTGGAAACAGAAACGGGTCTGGCAGACGGGCCGGGGGTGGGAACTTGGGAAGAGAGTGGATGGGCGACGAGAAACTGGGTCGGTGATGTTTCGCTCGAATCCCGGAATTGCCAAGAGTGTGGGGGAAAGGTTGTAGCTCGGGGGCAGTATTGGCTGACGATGGTCTCAATGGCAATGAGAGTTTGAGGTCGCATGTCACCCGAGTCCAATGTCCTACGTAGCGAATGCTAGAATGGACGTTTTCTTCTGATCGGCGAACATAGACCTGACCCTGGACCATGGAAGGCGTCGTAAGAAAAGATATCTTCATATTGATATCGGGGAACGGCGACCAATGGAGGGTTGTGGGTGTGTTACTGGGATATCGTTACCCTGGACACAAAGCCTTGGCCTTGTGCTCTGTGTGCACTACACACCATCAAAGTGATTATCAAGAAGGTCCGAAAACCGGCGATTTTAGCCATGATCGTCACCCCAACAACCCGACGCGGTTTCCTTTGAGGTGCTGTCCGGCGGCTTGGTCTACTTCCTCTTCCACTTAGCGTTGATATTCACAGTGCGTGCGAGTGCCCAGCCAATGGTCTCGACTTTTCCGCGACTTTTCGCGGTGGGAGGCAGCGGTCGCAAAGTGGGGTGGGTGTGACGTCGTGGACTTTATAAGAAGCTCCTCCCCTGGCCGTTTTGCCTGCAGTTGGGTAAATATAGCTGTAGTAGTTACGTACCGAGGTCCGTATTCTGTATGAGGTACCTTATGTAAGGTAAGGTAAAGTGAGGTGATTTAATAGGGTAGGCGCGTACATGCACGTACCGCGTAGCATCAGTGGAGGGGAACGGGAAGGAAGGAGCTTCGGAAGAGCAGCAAAAACAGCTGAGGAAAAGGCGATTTGCGGGGTTGCCTCAGCCAACCAGGAGACGTCCAATTCAATTTTCCTCACGGAAGCCGTAAAGGACAACTGCAGTCTACGGGAAAGAACAGACAACAGACGCAATGGGAGTTTCTTCCTGAACCACACAGCCCCGCTTGGTCGCATAAATGGGGGATAAATGGAGCAAAACGGGGTAAAGCGATGGAGCACAGCCGGGTCGGAGCGAACGGAACACAACAGTGAACATTCAATTCCGCTGGGTTCCGATGTCACTGTCTAACGCACCTTACCTTAATGTTCCATGTAGTTGTGGTAAGGTACTGTATGGAGGAGTACCCCGTACCACACATTTCACATGGCGGCATGGCTATCCGCTGCTTATCACCTCTGTTTCAATTGGACGCAAGGGTCCTCACCTCACATTCCCGCGCTCCATACTGCGTACACCTTGACCTGCAGCTACAGACAGTCCAAACTCTGCCACATCCCATCTCTGTTCTCTTACATGCTCTTTGGCAGTACTGAACACCTACTGCCTCTTCCCCGGCTCGGAGAGCAAGCGGCAGCTGTCGAATGGGTCGATGGATCCTCCCCGCACGGCATATCGAATCGGCCCAAGCTACTGTTCCATGCTGGTCACGCAAGCTCACGGTATTGTTGCATCTTTTACAGACTGTGAGGCTAACGCACCAATGTGGCAATCTCTCCGACCTTTGCTAGGGGCCGCCGACAAACATTTGAATGTCCGCGTCATAGCTACATGAGCCTGCTCTACCCGTTCCCTAACACCGCGATAACTTCCCTCGGCCCCTCACAGCATCCAAGTGGCCTGCGCCTCCTCGAGCACATCTCGAATCTCCGAGCCGGTATCGCGCTGCAAAGCCTAGATTTCTACGTGACCAAACTGGCGGGGGCAATGAGACAACGAGACAACGACTAGCCGTTCGTCGGGCGTTCTCGAACAACCAAAGACCAAAAGACCCTTGAGAAAACATGGCCGTCGCCTCCCATCATTTGTCATTCCGCCCCGAGCTACCCTGAACGCCTTCCGCCCAAATCTCAAGAACCCCCACCCACACCAACATGACTACGGCATAGTTCCTGCTGTCATACGTTAGTGCAGCATTAATAGGAAAGAGATGAAAGTGCACAGTGGTTCTTACTATGTACTCGGCCCTTGACCACCCAACCCCTCAACCGCCAACAAGATTCGGCCCATTGGTCATGCAATGAGTGAGGGGGAGGGGGGGCCATGGCATAAAACGCGGGGTCGCCTCCTTCCACTTGCCGAGGATTCCCAGAAGCGAACTCTTTTCTTTTTGGCCCTCTCTCCTTCTACACAATCCGACGATTGACGGTTCAAAAGAAACATCAATCCACCTTCTACCAGGCAACACATCGAAACACATACCAAAGAAACAATACGCATAATCAGACACCATGGCCGAGGAAAAGTGTCCCTTCATTCGGACCATGAACACGGGAGGTGGCGGCACCAAGAACCGCGACTGGTGGCCCGATTCCCTCAAGCTCAACATCCTTCGTCAGCACACTCCTGTCACCAACCCGTTAGGTGGTGACTTTGACTACGTCTCTGCCTTCAAGACCCTTGACTACGATGGCGTCAAGAAGGACCTGACGGCTCTGATGACCGATTCTCAGGATTGGTGGCCCGCCGACTTTGGCCACTACGGAGGTCTCTTCATCCGTATGGCATGGCACAGCGCCGGCACCTACCGTGTCCACGACGGTCGCGGCGGTGGTGGTGAGGTAAGTTGCTCCGGCAAACCCAACGGATCTCTCTTAGCAGACGAGATGCTAATGATCGCTCCTCACAGGGTCAGCAACGTTTCGCCCCTCTCAACAGTTGGCCCGACAATGTCAGTCTTGACAAGGCCCGCCGCCTGTTGTGGCCCATCAAGCAAAAGTACGGTAACAAGATCTCTTGGGCTGATCTCATGATATTGGCCGGAAACGTTGCTCTCGAGTCAATGGGCTTCCAGACCGCTGGATTCTCTGGCGGACGTCCCGACACCTGGGAGGCTGATGAGTCCGTTTACTGGGGTGGCGAAACCACATGGCTCGGCAACGACGTCCGTTACTCCCACGGTCACGAAGGCAAGTCCGAGCAGGGCGTCCTCGATGGCTCCCAGGACACCAAGAGCAAGTCAGACATTCACACCCGCGATTTGGAGTCACCACTTGGTGCTGCCCACATGGGTCTCATTTACGTGAACCCTGAGGGTCCCGATGGTAACCCCGACCCGGTTGCTGCTGCCAGAGACATTCGCGTCACCTTTGGACGCATGGCTATGAACGACGAGGAGACGGTTGCTCTCATCGCTGGTGGTCATACTTTTGGCAAGACTCACGGCGCTGCTCCCGACAGCAACGTTGGTGCCGAGCCCGAGGCCTCTGGTCTCGAGGCCCAGGGTTTTGGCTGGGCCAACAAGCACGGTACTGGCAAGGGTGCCGACACCATCACCAGTGGTCTGGAGGTCACCTGGACTGCAACTCCCACCAAGTGGAGCAACAAGTACTTCGAGTACCTGTTTAAGTTCGACTGGGAGCTTACCAAGAGTCCCGCTGGTGCCAATCAGTGGGTGGCCAAGAACGCCGAGCCCATTATTCCCCATGCCTTCGATTCCAGCAAGAAGCAGCTTCCCACTATGTTGACGACCGACTTGTCGCTCCGCTTTGACCCCGAGTACGAGAAGATTTCGAGACGTTTCCTCGAGAACCCGGATCAATTCGCCGATGCATTCGCCAAGGCTTGGTTCAAGCTCACTCACCGTGACATGGGCCCGCGCTCCCGCTATGTCGGACCTGAGGTTCCCTCTGAGGACTTCATCTGGCAGGACCCTATTCCCGCTCCTAGCTCGCCCCTCGTCGGCGAGCAGGACGTTGTAGCTCTCAAGAAGGAGGTCCTCGCCACTGGCATCGATGCATCTAAGCTCATCTCCACTGCCTGGGCTTCAGCCTCTACCTTCCGTGGAAGTGACAAGCGCGGTGGTGCCAACGGTGCCCGTATTCGCCTGGCACCTCAGAAGGACTGGGAGGTCAACAACCCCAAGCAGCTCGCCGAAGTCCTCAAGGCCCTTGAGGGTGTGCAGCAGAAGTTCAACGGTTCGGGCAAGAAGATCTCGCTAGCTGACCTTATCGTCCTCGCCGGTGCTGCTGGTGTCGAGAAGGCAGCCAAGAATGCGGGCGTCGATATCAACGTGCCCTTCACACCTGGTCGTGGCGATGCCACCCAGGAGCAGACCGATGTTGAGTCTGTCGACTACCTTCAGCCCTATGCTGATGGCTTCCGCAACTACGGCAAGTCAGGCAACCGTGCGAAGACCGAGCACTACCTTGTTGACAAGGCACACCTCCTTACGCTTACCGCACCTGAGCTCACCGTTCTCGTTGGTGGCCTGCGTGTGTTGAACACGAACTTTGATGGCTCATCAACTGGTGTCTTCACCAATCGCCCTGGTGCCTTGACCAACGACTTCTTCGTCAACTTACTCGACATGGGCAACGAGTGGAAGGCCACCAACAACCAGGATGTCTACGAGGGCTTCGACCGCAAGTCAGGCTCCAAGAAGTACACCGCCAGCCGTGTCGACCTTGTCTTTGGCTCCCACGCTGAGCTCCGCGCTGTTGCGGAGATTTACGCCCAGGCTGATGCCGGACAGAAGTTCGTCAAGGACTTCGTGACTGTTTGGGACAAGGTCATGAACCTGGACCGCTTTGATCTCAAGAAGCAGTCCGGTAGCGTGCCGAGCCGCCTTTAGATGACTAGAATGAAATCACTGAAAAAGCAATGTCGATTACGAGGAAATGAGACCGTCTCTAGCCTTCGTGCTTTGAGATAGCCTAGTGTAGTCTAGTACCTGCAGATAGGAACATGTATTTACGTTTGACGATCACCAACTTCCTTTTCCACGCCCATATTTACAGTGATGATCGAGCCGTATTGTGCATCGCATACAATGTGGTTGACCGCTAAGAAAATCGATGACTCCTTGATGGACAAATTAGTATACTGTGCTCTCGTACCACACGAGGCGTTCCAAGTCCAGTACGTATTCCATGCTTCTTACTCTACCAGAGATTAAATTCGGAAGTTTAGAAGGCCGTTTTTCACACTTTTACCACCTCGATGGCTCTTGAGCTCTCAAATTGCGCCTGTTACACCATACTTTCACGTGACGCCCCAGCTGACCATCTTGAGCGCTTTCCCACTTATCCAGGTAACGGAATAAGTATGGATAGTTGGTACGAAACTGTGAACTCTTCTGGATCTTCGCACCGCCCATCTATTCCTTTGGAGACTCCCTTCCTTTTTGGATCAACAAAACACTCTACAAGAAAAACTTGAAGGTTAAAAACCGCGTCCATGGAGTCCGCTCTCCACTGTACAGCAAAATGGAAATCAGCCGCGTCATCTTGTAAGTCGGTGTGCTCCGAGCCGACATACTCAGAGCCAGAGTCGACATCCTCGGAGGCCATTTCAATGGCTCTTTTTTACTCTCATGTACCACCAGGGCAACCTGATAGAATGACTACCTTTCAATGCAGAATCTACGACGTCGAATGAGGTATGTCGAACCTATAGTATGAACCTACTATCGTCAACCTGTTTGGGTGACGGAAAAAGTGAATGGAAGTTCTTCTAACGACCAGCACCTCAAGCCAAGCGAATCTTCAAAGCCAAGACTGTCAAGATATACCACATGAGCGATCACATCAGACAATTCATCAATTCAAGTGGATCTGGCGTCTGTCGATATGTGAGATCGATTCCAAACCCGTGCGCACGGTTGGTCTTTACGAGCTCTTTGCTCTTCCTCAATTAAGGTTTGGAGAGACAAGTTCACAAAGTCCTCCTGACGAATTACAGCTGGTATAGGTAAGTCTACGCAAATTTTCGTCTGAATAACAAGATTGAGGCTCCCAGTGCAAGATACCACCACAGGTGTGTTCCACTCATGCAGTTCTAATCTTTGCTGTGGTAGATTGGAAGACCCAAGAAAATGTCTACAGTGTTTCAGGCATAGAGCCGTTTTGCTCTTCGCAGCTACATTTGTTTCCGAATATCAGGCTATAAAACTTTGCGCTTGTCTGTTGCCAAAGCGCATAGTCTCACTCAACTTCTCCTAACACCATCTTGAACAAGAGGCTTCATCGTCGAAAAGGCATATCTCGCAATCTTCCACTCCCCATCTTCCTTCTTCATGATGAAAAGCTCCTGGTTCGCGTGCTCCTCCGAAGCCTGCGTCGCCAACATCGTCTTAGTTCCCTCGGCCGTTGTCCTCGCGAACGCCCAGTCCGGAGACATGACGACAATCTCTTCTATTGAAAACGTGATGACGAGCTGAACCGATGAGAAGATGCGCGTGTAGGATTCGCGAAGTGACGCCGTGCCTACGGCAGCTGTGAAGTGAGGCGGCATGATGACGCCGTTGGACGTGTAGAGATTGACGACATCCTCGACGTTGCGGCTCTTGAGAGCTGCCCCGTACGCGTGGAGAACTGAAGTGATGGCTTCGGCTTCAGGGAAAGACACTTCGTGGGGTGTTAGAATAGGCTTGAAGTAGTAAAGACAGCTTATTTGATCACCTACTAATTCCGAGTAAATTGTGAGTGATTAACAGAATGTCCTCAATATTCAATATGTTTTACTGGTTTCTTTTGTATTGAGCCTTTGTAATGAAAATCATGCCACTTATATATCGTTTCTGAAGTGTAAGTGGAGGAGCTTATCTCGGTCGTAAGTGGGATTCTGATGGCAAGAGTGGGGGTGGACCACGATATGCCATTTCGCGACGTGAAGATATCATCCTTCATTCCGGCTACACTAAACAACGTTTGTGTTACCAAAATATTTGACTCATCGATCATCTAACCTCTGAGATGTGGGTATCGGCAGACTTTGCAACCTGCTCGGGCTGCAAGTTTTAGCCGTTTATGGGTTTGAACGGCGAGATACATCACATTCTCAACTTACCAATTTAAACGTTGCGTAGAACGATAGGCCTTTGAGGATCATAAAGTGAGTCCGTAGTAGTTGCAAAACGAGAAATGGAACCCCTGATCGTAGTCTGAATATACCTAGGACAAGAAGCAGCCAAGATATTCTTCTAGTCTAACGGTAACATGATGGTGGTAGGAGTCTGTTTAATATCCAATTCAGCCCCTGATTCCCCAGGCGTCGTAGACTACTTCAAGCTAACAATTCTGAATCTGAATCAAGGTCAAAATGACGAGATAGCACGAGATGACTGATATCCCTGACAGCATCCTGGAAGATCTCTCTATCGTCTCTGACTTTCCCTTATGTTACCCTTTTAAAAATTTCGACAGTAGAGCTTGAATATCTTTGAACGAGCGTCTTATTTCTTTGGTCTTTGTCATAGAAGTGAATAAAAAAACTTTGTCCTGACGCTATTAATCCGCGCTCAATGGGATACCCTAGATCTAATCTGCAAGCTCATTGCTTCTTCGGCTGCCCATTATTGTAGTAAACACACGAAGACCTCAACCGCCTTCAAATTAATTTGATGTACCCCAACTCAATGAAGCCTCCCTTCATTCGAGTCTGATGGCTGATTGACTTCCCGCGCTTTGGTGCAAGTGTCTCTGCTTGTCCCCTATGAGACCTTGCCCTACGTGCTCGATGGTATTCATGTAGCTGCCGACAATACGGTATTGTTGTGATTCCCTTAAAATCTGACATTTCACTCTCCAAATCATCCTTGTCGGAAAACTCCAGTCTACGCTCAGAGACTGGGAAAGTAGCTACCGGCCGCGTCAGAGCACCTGTAAGCTGGGTGCTGTCACCAGTGGCTTGTAAGCTCTCTAGTCTTGAGAATAGGTAGGATTGAAGATCTTCCAAGAAAACCGCGATTCTCAGAATGAATCACATTTCTGAAAACGAATTCTCATGACGTGAGCCCCGGCACGGCAGACCCGAAGACCTCCTTGTCCTGGCGGCTGGCCTGAAGTGAAGTGACTGATGCTCGATTCATTGACGCCCGCTTGTAGCTTGTGTTCTAGATAAAATAGACCAGAGAACGAAGGCTATATGAGCAGGTCTAGACCATCGCTTAGCGCAATCACCGACAGGATGGGAGGGAATCATCAATTCCGAGGCTCTGGTCGCCTGGTAGATGTAACGGCTTTGATATTAAATTCTGGGGCTGAGTGGGTGGCACAAGCTCCCCCCGACAAGTGACCGGGGTGTGAAAAGGGCGGGGCGCTCGGGCTCCGCTGAAGAGCGAGACCCTTGACTCCCATGACTCCTCCTCCTTACATTGCCAAGTCTGCTTTTGAAGACTTGAATAAATCCTCGACTGTGTACTGTTTTGTTGTATTAGTCTGTAGATCTGCTGAATTTAAATCTCCCAAGGCGAACCGACTTAACAACCATTCTTTGATTACGGTACCGGCGTCAGCGGGTGGCTTTCTCTGTTCGCTTTGTAGGATCTACTACTAGTAGGGCTGGGCAAACTAGCAGTGCCGCATCTGTAAGGGAGCAAGCCACTCGATACTGGCGATCGGGGAATAATGCTGCGATCGCTCTGTGGCGTCTTTCCCATTCAGACGCTTGAAGACTTGGCCTGCCACACTCCGGGTCCTAGCCTACCGTGCCTACGTCGGCCCCCAGAGCCCCGGAATGGATTTGTGCGACTTCACGCAAGACAATACGGGAGGGCGAGCCAGCGATTGGGCAACACTGCCAGAAGCTGGTATGATGGGCTGGGAACTAAAGTCCACTACTACGGAAGAAACCCTGTCTTTGCCCTGCCAGTCTAGCGAAATGTCCCGCGATCCTTCGAGCCAACATTGATATGATCCAATTGTGCGGTCTTGAATGCAAAGTACGAGCCGAACCAATGCCTACTTGTATGTCACTCGTGCCTCCTCCCACCGGCAAATATAGTTAACCCAGCATCAGGGTCTGGGCCCACACTCTTCAGCCCGATCTGATCTCCTTTTCACGCTTCATACCTACACTAGGAACGGGTAACCAACGAATCCAGAGCGTTTGCACCTGGCTTTTCTATCGTCTACAGCAGCACTCAGCAAGTGCGATGAAACAAGATGGCGGCTGAGCTTTACTTTGAGCAATGCTGGGCTATTCTGAGCACCATCGGCATCTCGAACGTTTTCCTGGGCTTCATCGTCATCAGCATCACGAAATTCTCAAGCATCGCGCTGGTCCCGATCATCACGAGCATGGCCTGTGCCATCGCGAATGGGCTATGTTTCCGAATATTCTACACGGATAGTTCACCATTGGACAGGGCGCTCGCGTCCGCGTTCGCCGATACTTTCTGGCTGGTACAACATCCGCCTGACCCCTGACCGCGAGTTCCATGATTAACACCCAGTCCAGGTCCAAGAAGCCGGCATATCATTCTACTCGTACGCCATGTTGACTCACATGTTGACGGGCCGCAGTCGGACAATTTACCTGACGGCCTTCTGGATTCTGTTTGCCGGCATCACCGGCCTTCGCGGCACGATCTTGATAGCTCGAGTCGTGGGCATTTACGACGAAACCAACAACACTGCCTCGAAGGTTGTCGACTTTGCTCACGTCGGATATTTTGTGCTCCTGGCGCTTCTGGAATGTCTGAGCGCCTTCTACTTACTCCGGAAATTCGCGTCGACGAAGAAGAGGTCGTTGAGGGCTGCGCTGAACATTAGCTTGTGGGGTCACTTGATGCGCAGCACGGAGATACGAGTGTCTTCTCTGGCATTGATCGGGGTGTCGAGGTCCATCACCTACACTTTCCACCCGTCGCTACTGAACACGCCTACCACGACTCCCAGACAGATCGACCGATTTGTGTACACCTTGGAATGCATCTTTCCTGTCATTCTTTAGTGAGTCTTCCTATCGTTTCGCAAATGGGGTCTATTTCATTGGCTTACCTTTACATGGCAGTTTCGATCTGTTAGCTTGCAAAATCCAGTCCGAGAGTCATGGAGCAATAAACAGCCATAACATACGGCACGTGGAAACACCAAACATCTTGAGAGATTCTGTTACTGGCGAGCTCAGCAGTACAATCTCGCCGTCGTCAGAAAAGCCTCTTGAGAGTTGTAGAGAAAGTAGAAGATAGGGTTAACGTTCGAAGCTATGTGGCTTGAGAAGTTTGACTGAAAATTTGTTACTGGACTGCTGCAGGTGATAACCGCACCTTGCATGAGTTGCATTCGTGGTCTTACTTATTCTGGCAGGCTCCTAGCCGTATCTCAAATCACACCTTGCTGGACTGCATGTTCCCCGGGCACAGTTCCCGAAGCCACCTCTGGTTGACGTAGTCTAGCTAAGACAGCGTAACTTGAGTGGGCCTATTGCCGAACCCCTCTTGCAAAACCCCTGCATAGGTGCGGTGAGTTGATGAACTATCATACTCTGCATCATAGTTACGATATGTCCCCACTCAAAGTTCCATTACAATCGGCATATATACCAGGTATTTGACGCAAGGAGGCCCCCCATTTCTCGATCGGTGACCGAGCCTCACGGGTAAGTCAACATACCCACTTCCTGGCACCCCCCTGTTTCTGGCACCACAAAAACGATGGGATCACAACCCAACCTCCTCATTACTATTAACTATTGATCCTCAACCACACCCACTACAATACAGCTGCCAGCCTCACTAGGGCATTCAGAGTCGCTGGATTCAGCCGTGATAACCTCCTTTTCACCCGCTTCGATTTGAGCCCGATGGATATCCCTGATGTTCGCGAACTTCGTATTGGGATCG
>NW_026849657.1:0-18037 GCF_030869305.1 Colletotrichum tamarilloi
CGATCCCAATACGAAGTTCGCGAACATCAGGGATATCCATCGGGCTCAAATCGAAGCGGGTGAAAAGGAGGTTATCACGGCTGAATCCAGCGACTCTGAATGCCCTAGTGAGGCTGGCAGCTGTATTGTAGTGGGTGTGGTTGAGGATCAATAGTTAATAGTAATGAGGAGGTTGGGTTGTGATCCCATCGTTTTTGTGGTGCCAGAAACAGGGGGGTGCCAGGAAGTGGGTATGTTGACTTATTTGTTCACGTGCCTTCGCACTTCAGCCTGGCGTTGAGACAACGGATGCGAGACATGCCTGGGCTGTGAAACCTGGCTTATCTCAACTTGGCGATATGTCTCGTGCGGACATTGTCGAATCATGATGGTCTAATTGGAATTTCCTCTTTTCCCAAAAGGGTTACAAGAAGCAAATCACTTAGACATGAAGTCGCCTCGGTCCATCTTGTCGGCCGAATTTGGTGGGATAGACAAAGCAACATAGTAGGTTTTGTTCTAGAGGACTTTTCGCCTCAAGTCTTAGCATTTGCCGTGATTGCCGACTTGTATTCAACTGGGATCTGACAGCTGCCTCGGTGCCCGGGCTCTAAAGGCTCTAGCGAGGACCAAGCTCGTCGTAAGAAGTTGTTGATCTCGGAACCTCGGGCCTACCAGTGAAACGCCCACGGGCATATCATTGGCTCCAGAAAAAGCAGGAATATTGACAACGGGCATATGGAACCCCTGTAGAACGTCAGCCTGAAGAGTGACTGATAGGTATAGAGGAACACTAACCGTCCACATCGTGTTGAAGGTCGCGCGACCCATGTCACCGAGCCCAACAGGAGCCTCGTCTTCTGCGCTAGGGGTGAGGATGACTGTGTATCCTCTGGCCAAGGCATTGATGATGCGTCGCATGTGAGAATACCTGTCAGAAGCCTGCTCCCTCTCTTTATGCGTTATTCTGGCGGTGTTCTCGACTATCTCGCAAATCTCTGGGGCCAGATTGTCCTTGTCAATTCGGTATTCTCGGAGAAAGGAAATCCGGGCTCCAGCTTGAGTGATGACTTGTTGAAGTCTATCTAGTTCCTCGGGATCCGATATTTCAGGTGGAAATGAGACCTCTTCAACCTTGATTCCTCTTTCTCGAAGGATTACTGTGACCGCCTCGATGGCAGATATAGTACCGGGTCCTGCCGTGGGCCACATTGGAGTCTTCATGAGAGCAATTGACATTTCTCCCAGTAGCATATCCCTTGCAGGCTCATCATCTTCGATGCTGAAAACATCAGCGAGGATCTTCAAGTCTTCTACGCATCGAGCAAAAAATCCACATGTGTCGAATATGGGCGCGATTGCTTTTTGGCCTTCTGTCGAGATAGTGTTAAAGGTCGGCTTGAGAGCATAGACTCCCGTGAATGATGCTGGGCGAATAAGACTTCCTCCGGTTTGTGATCCGAGACTGAGCGGAACATGCAACGCCGCCACAGCTGCGGCTGATCCGCATGAAGACCCTCCAGGGGTGCGCTTCGGATCACAAGGATTTGTAGTGTCAGGTCCTGAGTTTGTCATAGCGAACTCGGTCGTCGTAGTTTTGCCTGTTGGCGTAGTCAGAGTCTGGATGAACAGCGAACAAAGGAATACGAGCCAAAGATTAGAGCGCCCGAGGCGCGAAGGATTGCGACGGCAGCGGAATCAGAACTTGGCCGATACCCTCGATAAATGGGAGAACCATACTCCGTGGGCATGTCTAACTTGTGTGAGTGATAGACTACACCTCGAAGCTTAATCCTACCCTTGGAATTCATAATGTCCTTGACTCCAATGGCAAGACCATGCAGAGGCCCTCTTTCGCCGACAGGGACTTGATCGAGAGTCTGAGCTTGAGCAATTACAAGCCCAGGGTCTAGGACATATTAGAAGATTCTGCATTTCGCAAAACTCCAAACTCACCAAGAAACGCCCATGCTTTTACGATGCTCTCAGTCTCTTTGACATGGTCTAGAAGCCCCCGCGCGTATGTCTCCACCGTGACTGTGTTATTTTGTAGCAGCTCAAGCACTTGAGTTGCCGTCAGCTCGTGCAGTCTCGGCGTCATTGTTGCAGCGGGACAGAGATTAATCCATTCAGAACATGACTGGAACTCAGGATGTTCTTCGCAAGAGGTAGACGGCTGATCGAGAGGTACAGTGACGACTGGGATTATCCGTGGAAAACGAACGGAGAAGAGGGGGGAACGACACGGCGGTGTAGAGATGGGACATTCACGGGGGCGCAGGGTTTCTGTCTATAGATGTTTGTTCGAATTGGGCAGGCAGGAGAGGAGCTAGACAGGGGTGTTGGGCGGCAAACATGTTGTCTGTCACACAAAATCTCGCTCGTCAAAAATGTGCGACTTCATGTCCAACCTGGGTGTATGCTGTCTTGTGGAAGGCAACATCGATATTAAAGTAGAATAACAAAGCTGGACATCTTGGAAGCAAATCAAGACGTAAGAGTATTGATATTGTTAGGAAACACAAAGGGAAAGAAGGATACAAATTTCAAAAGACAATATATCTCATTGGCCGTTCTCCAACCTTGAAATCAAAGTAAAGCTGTTGCAAGCTTCAAGATGACACTTCGTGCATCCTCCCGGTTCTATCACAAATTGAATGATGCACTAAATCCACTCCGAATATCTTCCTCCTGTTTCAATGAGCGTCAAGTTATACAAAAGGAATGTGACTCAACATCAGCCACATGTATCGCATCGCAAGACGGCCGATAGCGTTGCTCCCCTTCTCGGGTATCAAGTAAGAAGTCTCTCCAAGTGAATAGCAGCAAAGACAACTCCAGCAGCCGCAACAGCAACCATAACAATCCCCGTCTCTCGCGACGCAGCGTTGGGCAAGCTAGTCGTAGCAGCAGCCGCCGCCCCTCTGGTGCCAGTAGCTGCGACTCCAGTCTCAGTAGCCGCAGTACCGGTAGCGGTCGTAGTCGCAACCACTGTAGTTTCATCGAGGGAATGACTGAACTCTGCTACAGCCGAGCAAACGGGGCCGTAGTTCTCGGCAAGAGAAGTAATCTTGCCGACAAAGTCCTCGTCCTTGCAAGCGGACCAGACAGCGCTGAGCTCGCTGCTGTGAGCGCTCGTCCAAGACTTCAGTCTGGAGGTGAACGAGGTCAAGATGCAGCCGGGCACACCTGTGAGCGTGGGCAACTCGCAGGCTTTCGTGATGGTTGGGATGTCGTCCTCGTCGATACCAGTCGCGGACAGGGTGGGAAGGTCCATGGTGACGGATCTGTGCTCTGCTACGGTATCAACGCATGCTAAGAGACCACGGTTTTCGAGGCCCGCTGCTATGGCACCAGATGTGGTGGCGATGAGGAGAATGTCGGTGTAGCGCATCTTGGAATTAGGTCTTTTTGGGTGTTAGATAGAGGTGTGAGGGGTTCAATGCTTGAATGGAAAAAGCTTTTATGGAGGTTCGGGTACTGGAGTTAGTTAGATGAGAGGATGATGGACCAGATCTTCTCCTACGACCCTGTGCATCTTCTCCTTATTTTATACTGAAAATGGAAGGGGTTCTAGATCTACGGATAACAGTCTATGGCTTCATATGGTAACACTTTGGGTGTTATCCGATCCTACGCTCCGCCTCATTTCAATATTTTATGTATATCAACTCCAAGAGTCATCCTGAGCCGAGCGAAACTGCAGATTCATCTCAGAAACGGCCAGATAAGTGAAGGCGAAGTCATTGCTGACACTCTCTCCTAGGACCTCCGATTTATGAGCATCACCACATTGGTCAACAGTGTTCAGCCTCGCTGCCAGCTGTTCATAGGTCTCCTTCTCTGGGACTGATGAGCGGTGGATTCATGACAGCCTGCCTCTGTAGGATTATACAGTGCTACATTATGACCTCCGGCATACATCTGAATAAATTTAAAGTCCACTTGTCCCATTCCCTCGGATAGAGCGGACTGATTGCTATCGCGGCGGCCCAAGTATTCCCTTCCATAACGCATATTCGCACACAAAATGCTTTTCTTCTGAACTCTTTCACAAAATTCACAAGATATTTATCACTGTCTTGAGCTGTCCCATGAGCGTTGATCGGAGAGACATGCCTCGTCACTATTCACTCTTGTCATTCATGCGGTGCTTCTATTCATAGTAGGCGTACAGGTGCAGTCCACCTGCTGGTTGGAGTGTACGGCTGTAGCAGCCTGACTCTCTCGGCGCCGAAGCAAATTTGTCATCTGGACCTACGTATTACATCTTTCTTATATATCCTGCAAAGCCTCTCTTTCTCCAATCAGCTCTTTCTCTATGGCTGTACGAGCTGCCTAGCTAAGAGTCTCTGCATTTGGTAAGACGCCACGGAAGCATTCACGAGGCATATCCAAAGAAATGGGCGCATAGTCTTTGCATCTGGTGACAAGGCCTAAGTTTACCCTGTAAGCTGCTGAATCAATCGGCGCCGACTCGAAACCATCATTTTTCTGGAATACAGTTAGAGTCGGTTGCTGCTCACACTAGCAGTGCCATGTTTGCGACTGCATGTGTATACTGCTGCTGAAATATCCATGCAGGCACTGTTGGTTTTCTTTCCGGGTTGATGAGACTTAGCAAAGTGTTTCGACACCTCCCTCTAGCCTACTTCAAGTATCTGTCGGATCCTTCAGCCTTTTAAATTGTCCCCCAACGTTATCCTTCCAACAGGCATGCAACGTCTTTCTGTCCAGGACCAATAAGACGCGAAGCAGTCGTAGTATATTGACCAGGGTACCAGCCCGAATGTTGCCGGTCTAGTAAATGCAAAGTTCTTTTGTTCTAAGCCAATAAGATAACGTGGTAACGTTGGATGCGGCTCGGCCGTGGGGCCCGGCTCTGCCCCCGGGTCCCGGCAACGTTATCTCGTACCGTCAGCAACTTACGAGCTCACGTCTCGCCAACTCTCCTCCTCCTAGCCCTCTCAACAACGCGGCTCTTCTCCCCAATCACCCAACTTCCCTCGCTTTTCTTTTTCAGCCCTACAGTGGATGATCTCCCATGTCTTCCACCATTGCACATCGTGAAACCCCTCACGCAGAATCGGGTGTGACAATGTTTGCACCGGCGACGGCCGCCGCCGCCCAATACAACGACGATATAATACTAAACGCTTGCTCTGATACGGTCGGCATCAGCCTAGTCAAAAGCCCGCCGTACGCCACGGAAGAAGTCTGGAAAGTCATGCAAGCCACCATCACCCGACTCTACCAAAGCGAGGGCAAATCGTTGAAGGAGGTGAAGGCCATCATGGAACGAGACCACTTCTTCTTCGCAACGTGAGCTGATATTTACTTACTTGTAACCTCCTCATAATGGAAGAAGTAGATATGTTTTCTTCCTCTTCGTCGCTCGGGCTCTTGAATGGGAACTAACCATCAAGTCCCTCTATAGAGAAAGGATGTTCAAATCCCGCATCGTTCGATGGGGCCTAGACAAGAAGCTCAAAGAGCCGGAAGTCCTGCACATGATAGAACTTAAGCGAAAGCGCCAAGCGGCAGGAAAGGACTCGCGCTTCAGCATCGAAGACCAGGACGTCGACTGGGACCGCGTGGAACAGTACCTCAAGCGCAGACCCGACCTGCATAACACTACTATCAAGCGAAAACACACACCGGGCAAGAGTACCACCGCCACCACCTTGAAGCGTAAAATCACCTGCAGAACACCTTCGCCGTCCCCAAGTCGAAGTCCAGTGCTACACGCCTCCTCCGCATCCCCAACCATCATCACTCCCCTCCCCTCCCTCCAAACCCCTTCCCCGTCCCTAAACACAGACATCCAGTCCAACGTCCTCCACCTCTTCAGCACATACCACACCTCCGCCTTCCAAACCGGCACCTGGGTCCTTGACGACGCACACCTCTGCGAAAACGACTTCGTCCACGTCGTACAGACCCTCACAGAAATAGGAAAAGTCCCAGGCCTGCTCCAACGGAACCAGATCCCCACGGGCCTACGCACCCTCCGCCGCGTGCTCGCTTCCTTCCGGCACGTCATCCTGATTCGCGAACCGCGGTTTTATTATTCCATGCTTGTGAATATCCTCACATTGCAGGGCAATATCCAGGTGTTGGAGTATTCTATCCGGTACATCCATGCCATTCACTGCGAGATTCTAGGCGATGGGCACCCTTTGAGCGTTGTATGGTCCAAACTTAGAGACCTCCCGCAAGAGATCCGTCTTGAGACGTTGAGGAGTGTGTTTGCCGTAATATGTCTGCAATTCGAGACTGAGGCGGGGTTCAACAGCGAACATGCCCTAGATGTCCTCATCATGCGGTGTTCCCTGCTCAGACTCCTCGGCAACGTGGACGGGGGCGAGTTTCGCGCCGTCATTAGGGGATACACCGCAGCCGCGACGGAGGCCTTGAGACAAGGCAACTACCAGCTCTCTTGCAGAATCTTGCTCGGCGTGGCGACTGCCCTTCTCGATGCCGGTGACGTTGAACAAGCGGAGAGGACGCTTTGCCAGATTGGGTCTACGATCAGTATCCAATCTCAAGTGGCAGCCCATAATAGGAATTCGACCAATAGAAAACAGCAACAGGAGGATGAGCAGCTTTCATTCCAGACGCGGCAAGCGGACCGCTGCTCTATGAGTTCTTTATGCTCACACTTGAGTCATGACGATCAAGATGAAGGAGCCAGCGAGACGAAGATAATATACGGGTACTATAAAGGGGTATGGGAGCCATGGAGTAAGTGGTCTCCCGCGGTGGTGAAAAGGGTACTTGATACGCATCGCCGAGCACGAGAAAGAGATATATGGGCTGCGAGGCTGTGGGCTGACGTTTTGCTCGCTGTGAGGTGACGAGACAGCGTGAATCTAAAGCATTATATCTCATGTTAGCCCAGAGTAAGCCGGGGGAAGGGGCAAGGTTAGTATGTACCGCATAACCCATAGCAATCACATTCACATGGGGCCACACCACGAGGGCGAAGGCAAAGTAAAGTCAATCTAATGTCTTCAATTCGTCTATCCAGTCTCCTTAGAGGCAGACGCATGCTAATATTGCAAGCTTGCAGACTTGACAAGTTCCTAATTCTCATTTCGATCATGGGAGTCGGCAGAAATGCCGCTGCCTGCGCAACCAAGCTTCGGCCGTAGCCGAAATACCCGCTCCCATGTCGGCCATGCTCATATATCCTAATTCCCTCCTCTTGACGTTGCAAACACTTTCAAACGCCTTGAAAACTCCTGTTCCCATGCCCCAACCGGCAGATGCGAGAGTGTCCATGACCCTAAGCCTATACAAGAAGTCCATGTTTCGCAACATAAGTCCCCAAACCCAAGGCACCTAATTTTTTTGTTTTGCTACCGTCCCTGCTGATCCTCAAGTGGCGGCGGTGTCAACCCGCGCCCCATCCCGAAGATGGTGGAATGAATGCAAAAAGAGCAAAGATCTAGAAAATGGTAAAACATGATAGAGATAGCCAGCGCTTCTGACAAAGAAAAGAAATCAAGTGAAAAACAACTAAAAGCGATGTGTTCGAGGTGTCCCAATCTGAATACACGCTGGCAACGCTTACAGACGACATCACCGCAAGGTATTGAAATCCATCTCCGTACTTATGCCGGAGAGACCAGGCATATCGGAATTGGCCCGCTGCAGTGCGTGGAAGTCTCCAACGGTGCGTGGTATAGGTTGTTGCGGGATAGCATAGCTACTGGCGCGCTGCGGCTGTTGACGCGGTATGGAATTCATGAGGTTGTTTCCGCCTGGTCCCATAGGATGTGATGTTGGCATCGACTGCTGGGACTGAACTGATGGTGGGCTGATATTGCCCATGTTCTGCCCTTGCTGAATGCTGTGGATGTGATGCTGGCCCATATTGGGCTGCATTTGCTGTGGCGTCATGTGGTTCTGAATCATGTGATGCGATTGCTGGTGTTGATGCTGATTGTTCATGTTGCTTTGACTGTTCATCGCCGATCCGTTTTGGCCGGCCGGACTCATGACCATATCGGGCATCGGCGTGCATCCATAGTCGTTCATTCCGTTGTGGGGATACTCCATTGGTGGAGACATAATGGCGGGCGAACTGCTGGCAAAAGGCGAATTCATATCCGCAGTAGTCGCTGGAGGAACGGATGATGCACTGGCAGACGTGGCAGGAATGGTATTGGCCTCACTGCCGTTGCTGTTCATGTCGGACACGCCATACTTCTTTTCGTAATCGGCAACGGAAAATTTCCTTTCGTAGTCGGTATCCATCTGCATCTGCATCTGAGATGGAGGTTGTGCCATGCCCGCATTGCCGAAGCCATCAAAGATGTCAATGTTGCCCATGTTAGAATTTTCGGGCGCGTTTTGCAGCATCGGGTTGGTCAGACGAGGCATAATGTCGGCAACCTTGTTCAGCAACAGCGGCAGGAAGCGATGATCGCCATGGCGGAGGACGGCAACAATATTGAGGGTCTGGTTGAGTTGCTCCCGGGGGCCGACGGTAAATGGATCCCGCGCGGCGGGCTGAACAGCGAGGAAGTCGGTCATGTTGCAGCTAATCTCGAAAAGCTTTTCAATCTGTGTACAGGGTTAGCAACAGGAGGGAAATAAACTCAGATCTGAAAAGTCATACCAAGCCGGAGCTCATCAACTCCATTCCTTGTCCAGGGAAGTGAGAGGCGAGGGTCATCAGAAGCTCGCGGGAGAGGTCAACTGGGTAGTTGAAGTTCATGTTGTCTTCGTTAGACGAATTTCCATGGGTTAATTGCCAGACAGTACTCTTGAGCCACTGCTGGTTGGTGCGAAGGTCGGATAGCTGACCATCTTGGCAAAGGTAGGTGGGAAGGACCTCGTTCAATTGCTTCTGCAGGTTAGACACATATAGATTGGTGCGCGTCTTGTTCCAAATAGCTGTGAAGGCATCGTCGAAGGGGCGGAACAGGTTCACCAGCATGATGAAGCTGTTCAGCTGGTGGCTGAGTGGGTCACTCGGGTCATCGGCGGAGTTGGGCGGGTTGATGGTGGCTTGCAAAGTCAAAGGTCGCTGGCGCTGAATGGCGTGAGATCTGCAAGGACAAGCGGTTAGTAGATGGAAAAGAGTGGCAGTTGATTGAGCATTTAAGGACAGGATCTTACCTCTCCATGATGTAAAACAGCCAGAAAAGCCGCCTTCTCCGAGACGACTCGGCGTTATCCCACTGGGGGCCGTGGTACGTCTCCTCCTTGATCATGCCGTTGAGGTGCATCATGGTAGAAGCCTCGCGAAGGTAGAACCAGGCCTTGTCGTGCAGTTCGATACCATGGTAGCAGCCATATATGAAGAAATTTGTGGCAAGAGTGTTGAAGCTGATGTTGTCGAGGTAGTCGTAGCCCTTGCGAACTTGCAAGGTCTCCTCCAAAAGCAACTGGCTTGCGACGATGGTGGCACCGGGCATGACATCGAGGTTGAAAGGGTCGCCTGTTGGCATGGACATTCCTGGCTGCAACATCATGAATGCGCACAGCGAGGTCAGCAGGCAGTAGGTGTCGCGGTTCTGCTCCATGAATGGGAGTTGCTGGTCGATTTGGCGACGATCGAGGATGGGCATCTTTTCGTACAGGTTGGCAAAGTAAAAGTCGACGCATTCTTTGACGAGTTCGCTCGAGAGCAGACCGGGGGTTGGGGCCAAGCTGACAGGGCCTGGAGGATTCGGAATGCCGTTCATGCGGTTTTGAACCTTTGCGGACAAACTGGTCTGACGCTGTGTTTCCCTCAATTCGCTAATGACCTTTGCACGGGAGCCCTTGGGACCCTTCTTCTGAGGAATAGCATTATAGGTGCAAGACAGCTGTGCAGTATGACAGTTGCGACACGGATTGACGCCGTCGCATTTGACCTTGCGACGATGGCAGGCGTCGCAGGCCCGCTTGACGGCCTGTGTCATGGTGGCGACGTACGGTGAAGACGTTGTGGCGGTTGTTGTCGTCGGTGGTCGACGGTCGCTCTGAGACAGCAGACCAGATGGGTGATGATTATTCCGAGCGACGGCGACGGCTCTGTAGGGGCGCTGGCATCGACAATGAAGGTCTAGCGGGCGTTGATTGAGTTTTGCGGGGAAAGAGGATTGATAAGAGAGGGTGCAGAGTGATGGAAACGGGCTTCTGGGACAATAGGAGCGACCCGTGGAGTTGTGTTGGCGAGGGATGGAGTGTGTATTCGGCCCTTTCTGTATGCAGTCGCTGGGAGGGAAACGCGGGGGATGGTGCCAAAATCCGGGGCTGCGACGCCCGTTACAACCCTTTCCGTTTGTCTGTGCAGAAAGCCTGCTGCGTGAAAAGTCTGCCCAGGAGTCGAATGTGTCGATGAATGTGCGAAAGTGTCGTCGGTTTGTCGGAGAAGAAGCCCCAGACCGAAGACGATGAAGGGGAGACTCGACGATTCTTCTCGGTGAGGGTCGGTCGGGTAGGGAGAGTGAGTTGCAGGTTCGAGAATTGCGTGGTAAGTGGTGTGTTTGAGTGGGCGGAAGGAAAGTGGACGGAAGGAAAGAGGAGGAGGGTGGATGGACTGGGAAGGGGAGGGAAATGGGAGTGGAAAAGAGGAAGGGACAGGGCAAGAATGGAGAGTGGGCACCTGCCGGGCAAAAAGAGACGGCGAACGGGAGACTCGAGAGGGACGACAGAGACGGCAGGAAAGCCCAGGACAGCCACACTGCAATACCTATGGATGGTAGGTACCTACCAGCGGGCAGTGGCAGCCAGGAAGGAACGGAGAGGACGTGAGGGCCTCTTTCCTTGCTTAGGTTGTCAAGTGGATCCATTCTGGGTTTGCTAGGCCCATTGCAGCTTACTCACTAGTCCCGGTTGGGAGTAGCGGACTTGGAAGATGAGGACAGACCTCGCTCTGCACTGTGTGGGGGCAAGGCGGATGTCTGGTGACAAACCACAGGAATCACTCGAAAATGGGCAGGACCAATGGGCAAGAAAGGGTGAAGGAGCACCTTCTCCTGGCATGTTTCCCCACAGTAATGTGCTGGGAACGTACTGTGTACACCTCCCGTCCTTCCATCTCTCTCCCCTCTCGTCAAGCCCCGTTGTTCTTACCTCCGCGCCGATGGACCACCTCACATTCTATGTACGTAGGTACCTTACCTTACCATCATGTTTGGTTACTTCCTCACTTTCAAGGCATCCCCGCCATTTTCTTGTTGTTCATGATTCCTCTCTTTTATTGTGCGAGACGCAACAAATTTCCCCGGTCAATGCAGAGGATCCTAGGGACATCAAGTTCAACAACAAACCAGCAACACTACTCTGTCCACTTCGGATGCCAAACATCATCAGGCCAAGGGCTTAGCCAAGTGGCAGCAGGCAGGATCCGAGGTGATTATTGATGTGACGACTGCACAAACACACGGAAGACGCCGCCTGCAACGTCGTACGAAGGCTGGGGCGCTCATTGTCCAAGACCAAAAGTCGCTTACAACGCCCAATCCAAAACGAATAAGCCAATTGAGTCCGCTTTCGTCGTCGGTGACTGGTGTCCGTTGCGCTGGGAAAAAACCGAGGTACCAAAAACCAGCCTGTCGGTTGGCTCACTGCAGCCTGCGCTGCCCCCTCTCGCCCACCTGCGGAATGGGATGAGTTGCATTTCGGACGGAGCCCGTCACTCTCAGCTTTCAACAAGTATCTCTCCACCACATTTTGGCTATACAGTACTTTAGTACGCCTGGAGTTTGCAGCCTCTGGCCGCTGGCAGATGGCAGATTGCTGCTGTTGCCTGCCGTTGCTGTCCTTGCTCTGGCGCTGTACCCGACAACTACGTTTCACTCGCAGTTGGCCGAGGCGCATCTTGAGGTCGATCCGAGGTTTCCTATTCGCCTCACTTTGACTGCTCAACTACTATGCAATTCTCTGGGCGGAATACTTCCTCGCTCCTCGTTCGGATGCAAATTTCGTGCCTACGGATACACACTGCCGACATCATACATGTCTTGTCTGTCTACGACATGCACGCCTGATTGGCAGGCCACCTCCGCTGGCCGTCTCGTGATAGTCCTCCACCGTTCCTCGACTTCGCCCAGTCCGACTTGTCATCACCGCCAGAATTTGCCCACCCATCCCACGGCACCGGCACGCAAAGCACCTGGAAACTGGACACGAACGAGCCTTACGAATACCCAGTGCGCCACGCCGTCTCTTTGTTTAATTGGGGCCGTGTTGCTTTCAAGTTTGCCGCCTATTGTCTGATCTGATCTGGACTCCCGGCGCTGGATCCTCGGGACTTGCTAGCGGTAGCCTGTCATCAGCTTGCATCGTCCCTGTAATGTTACTAATAATTACAGTGTTCCACCCGAATCTCCCGCGCGAGCAGTCCACGATGGCTACCCAGTGCCGGTTCGACTCTTGGCTCTTGTTTTGATGAGACTACAATGCTCGAAAATTAGAGGCATACGAAACAACTAACCGAGGGACATCCCTCGCCGCACCTCGACAGCCACAACGTCGACAGCAGCCACAAACACAACGCACTGATGGCTTGCCCATGGGGTTCATCGACGCTGGGACGCTGCTTGTTCCCCTCAACCTCCTCACAACTTGCTGCTGGCAACGTCGATAGCGCGCGGTACAGATGGAGCCGTGCCAGGTTCTGCCCCCAAAAAGCCCCTCTCAGCACCGGCGGTCTCGTCTCTCAATGGGGCTCGGATCAAAGCCGCCCATGCTCGAGGCCACTATTTCCCAGTAGTTCAACAAAGCATGAACTTTGTTGGTCTCGACAACATGGTGATCGTCCGACACTTGGGGTGGCGGAAAGTGCCAGCTCTGAGCACTAAACGTGCAGAGACGATTCCCACTGACCGAGCGTTCTGGATGGCTTTTTCATCTTTTTTTTTCTTACGGCTCTGAAAAACTTGGTAGTTTGGGAGTAGAATGCCAACCGCGTTGCTTCAAAGTAGGCACGTACGGATGCAGATATAGCACTAAACCGTGGTAACTGCAGCAAGCATGCTACGAGAACCCACCGAATGGGATCGAGATCCTTCTAACCGATGGCGGCTGGTGGGCTATTGCTCGATGGTTACAGATGGTCGGTTCTTGTCCTCACCCACCAACGTAGCGGTCGTGGCCATCTTGAACTTACGCTGGTGGGCATTTCCGTGTCCCGGAACCTTGGACTTGGCAATCTTGCGAATCGCAAGCAATCTTTGCTCAGTTCATTGCAAAGCACTGTTTAACTCCATCGTTTTGTATTACTAGAGGATTGCCGCAGTATATGTAGACGCTACCCTGCCCTCGAATTCCGCACTATTCAACCTTAACCCTTTTCTCTCCTATCCTTTCCTCTATTCTACCCTCTCTCTCGTCAAGGGATTACTAAAATCGTAGTTTTAATAGTTTATTAATAAGCTAGTATTACTATTTAGAAATAAGTAACCTACTCTTATATATAAGCACTAGGAATTTTATTATTATAAAAATAGTAATAGATATATTAGAGTACTCGAGAGAGCTTTTTAATAAATTTTTAATACTATTTAAGGCGATTATTTTCGAACTATAAAAAGAAGCCGAGGTACTATATTAATACGGCCCTATCTATTTTATTAGTATTAATAATACCCTTTTTAATATAAAATATATTAATAATACTCTATAGCTACGTTATTATACTTTATAAATCGTACCTAATAATAATAAGGATTTTAGCATTTTTTTTTAAGTTTTTTATTAAAGTTATTATCGTAGGGTTAGTTTAGTTATTAGTATCTTAGTAAGTATTTTAACTTAGTATACTTAGAGGCTCTTATAGCTCTTAATAAAAGGCTTTTAAGGGATTTATAATTAGACTTTTTGCTTATTATAAGTAAAGCTATTATAATTAAAACTATAATAATTAAAATTATAGTACTACTTATAGACTTTAATAATAAGTAGTTAGTAATATAGTTATCTTTTTTTTATAATAAGCTTAAAAAAGTATTTTAATTTAAGTACTGGGTAGGTACTATACTATTTTATTAAAACTATATTCTTATACTTATGACTTAAAAAGAATTAACTTTCTTTAATAACAAGATACTCAGTTCATTGTAAAGACTCACACTGACCACCCTCAATCAATTAACCCTGGGCTTGCCAGTCCCCGGATCGCCCTAGAATGGCGCATGAGGAAAACCTTCCACCTTCCAAGCGTCTTCCATCATGCTTCCATTCGCTTCAGCCCACCTATCAGACCACGACCTCTCGGTGGCCACCCTCCTTCGCCAATGCAAGAAGCCGTTTGCAGCTTGATCATCAGTGCACGAGTTGGCTATACCCAGATTTTGCTGCTCAGCTGTCGTTCGTCACCAGGGAGTCCATTTGCGTCAGCGCAACACGGTGACCATTTGGAATGCCATTGAAACCAATCGAGCTCCTAACTTTGGGCGCATCTCAGATCGGTGTCGTGTGCCCACATCGGGGCTCAAGTTTTGTCAATAATTCAACGGCACCAGCAGAAGCCCCGTTGTGGCGGAGACCAAAGAAGCAGCTTATGAGGAGGCAACATTGTTAGCTGCCGCCGCCTCAGAAGCCGTCGACGCTAACAGGCATTAACACTGCCCCCGTCTGCGAATGCCGGTACACCCGTGAACTATGGACGAGGGGAGAAGAAGAGGAGGCACCGCGAACGAGGAATTCGCTCTTGTCAGCATGAAAAGGCATTCTCTGAATAGCTACGCGCAGCAGCAGCTGGATCCAATACATGAGACAAGGGGCAATGATTTCTTTTTGTTGAGCTCGACCACAAGCTCTGGTAACTCGGTCACGGTCCTTGCGTTGGACAGGTTACATCGCACTGCCCTCTGGTCTCTGAAAATCTCTGGCAGGGCTGAAGAATCTGCCCGTCTCCAGCCCTCGCTGTTCTCACCTTGTCCACCTCGTGGCACCGGAACTGTTGACACCCGCTGTGGTTTTCCGAGGCCTGTGAGATGGAATTTGAGAAACATCGGCTTTCACTCGTATTGGAGGCCTGTATCTCCACGAAGAGGTCCACGGCGACCTGAGCACCAGAACCGAAAGATGTATACGGAGTACGGATACAAAGACCAAGGAGCCCTTGCTCTGATCATGGTCGATGACAGCGCCCAGAGAAATGGCCTGCATTCCGTCGCTTCTCCACCCCGTTTCCCCCTTCCTTCTCCTCAAATGCCGACAGCGAACCAGCGCTCGGGCAAGCGCCTAATGTCGGGGCTGCGGAGATGCCTCGACAACTCTCCAAAGAAGCCAGGCATGACAGGACGCTGTACCACGCCCAATCCGACCATGGCACGCTCGCATAGCAGCATGCTGTGCTGTGCGTCGGCGTCCGTCTCAGCCCACTCTCCCTCCTCCACACGCTCTAATCCAGATCGGCACAAGCGTGCGCTAGTTTCCACGGTCGGTCCGATAAGGCATGCATCCGTGTTCTTCAAGACCTTGCCATGACTACACCACTCCTGTCTCGACGGCTGCATGCAAGGCTGGCACGCTGGTATTAGAGGCAAAAGGGGAGATGTCGACGTCTGAGTAAGAATCCTTCGCGTCAAGGCTAGAAGCTGCGGATGAGGTCAAGACACGTGCGAACGGACACACGAGCATTTTTGGTGCTATCTGCAGTCGAATTTCGGAAAACGCCGCTGTAATTTTCGAGAATCGTTTTGGGCTCTGAGTTTGGGAGACAGCCATCAAAGGGACGGTCAGACTTCATCATCCCAAATCAAAGGACGGTTTCAAGTTGTTCCTCGGTATTCCAGCCTCGTCAGCGTTAGGCTATCCGAAAAACTCCACGGACAATTACCTCCAACGAGAAGGCTGAAACACCAAAGTCATTTGCCGACAGTTTTCCAACAGAAGAGAATTGAAGATGATCGCATCGGCAATGCCGAGCATACCGAGGTTTATAACAACTGACTTGTTACAGCATGACTGCCGAAGACCAGCACTACAATTCTCGGTCCCGGACAGAAGGAAATCACTGATGGCCCGGACCAAACTCCCCATTCCCTGTCCAAACGCCTGGCGAGTATTCCCAGAAGCAGTTTCCAAAAGCAGATATCCCATTGTGTAAACCAAACATTGTCCCAAGAGCATCGTGCATATCATAACCAAAGCGCAGTCCGAGCTCGACAATAGCTCTATAGTTCCGCATTCGGGCAGTTGCCCTTGCACTTCTTGGGCAGGTACCTGACCTCCCTTGCGCAGTTACTCGCGTCACTGTAGCTTCCCAGGTCGCTCGCGGGAACAAACTGTCCCGTCTGCAGGCTCCCCATTAGAGAATAGCTGTACCACGCCTCGTGAAGCACGTCGCGCCCCTGTCCGGAGCACCGCAGCACCACGCGGCCGCCGCTCAGCCTCTCCAGCGTCCTGGTCACCTCGGCCAGAGCGTAGCGCTTGGAGGTCGAGGGCGTGATGCCGGCCCTCTCGAGCGCCGTGAAGGTGTCGAGTTGGCGGAAGAGGGAGAAGGCGCGGGTGAAGTAGTCGACGACTTCGATGCCGGGGGCGTATGCGGTGTCGTAGCAGGTTGAGGAGAGGGTGTTTATGCAGCTTGCGTGGGTGTTGTACTCGCTGGCCCAGAGGTTGTTGTTTGTGCCGCTGCGAGGGAGGGTGTTTGTTAGCATTGTTGATTGAGTGTTTGGGTTCGGCCGATGATGGGCCGGAAGGGAATTGCTGCTTGGCCCCGGCCGGGGATGCACGGGGACGGGGACGGAGACGGGGAAGAGGGGGGCCGGAGTGGGGGGCCACGGGAGGGGAAGGGGCTTACTATGCTGCTACCCAGTATCTCTCCATCAAAGCCAGGAGGTCATCTTGACCGTAATGCTTCAGGATATCGGTGATGTTGGTAAACTGAGGCTCCATGCCGTAAAATGCTTTGTAGCTTCCATCACATGGTTCGGGCCTATTGCAAATATCCCAATTAGATAAGTACCTACTTATTCAATTGTCTTTCCGAAGGGCTTTAACTTGGCAGGGGGCGGCAATGCTTCCAGGCCAATGTGATCACAATCACGAGAAGAGGAGCTAAGGGATGATGGAATAGAAAGAACATACCATAGCCCATGAAGCGTCCAATCCTCCTCTGCGCCGGGGGCGTGTACGGTGTCATCCCAGAATTGGGTGAGGAGGAGGCGACTGGAGGGGTAGACGTGGCAGCATGCGTTCCTGGCGGAGCCGTCGATTGGGCACTTTGGCGCGCCGGAGAGTGGTTCGTACGTAGTCGGTGGTGTTGCGAGGCTTGAGGATGTGCCTGTGAAGTCGTTGGTGATGGGGGAGAGGTGGGGGAGGAGGGAGGATAGGTTTTGGAGGAGGGCGCGGAGGGAGGGCGCCATTGCGGCTTTTCCTTTCGTTCTATCTTTATTATGTTTTTTTTTCTTTGAAGAGATGATGTCTGGTTTGGTTTGATGGTGATAGGAATGGGGGGTGTGAAGTGGTTGTGGGATTGAGGGCGGTGGTTGCGATATGGAGCTTCAGGTGAGGGTTTGGTCCGAGGCGGAGCTTGTCTGGGGATTCTGCCGCGTCAGGTGGGGACTGGCTGTGGCTTGGCGGGCTCACCGCTTTAAGATTGAGGGTTATAATTGGGCGACGAGGGATCATTTGAGATTTGCGGGGCTGGTCGGTTGTGTGGGGACTGTGGGGTGCGGTGACATGCTGCTTGTTGCGGTTTGGATGGCAGACGGGCGTTTGGGTGAGGACTCTGGTCTATCTACGCTCGAAATTGGGTTTGGTTGCACGGCTCCCAAATTATGTGTTGATTCATGAGTAGGACTGGGTTGCTTTTGGAGTCTGATCGAGCAGGTGGTGTTGCTGTGAGTGCTGAGTAAAAGGACTGGTTTTGGTTACTCGAACATAAAATAAAAGAATGTGATAAGTCAACATACCCACTTCCTGGCACCCCCCTGTTTCTGGCACCCACAAAAACGCGAAAATCCACCACAACCCAATGCCCACCCCCAACCTCCTTTTATCACAACATTTTCAATTCGCGTCCAAATGGGCTCATCTTTTGCACATGTCTTCTTCTATATATAATGCCTCAATATACCGAAGATCAGCTTCGTCAGGCTCTCGAGGA
>NW_026849658.1:0-17908 GCF_030869305.1 Colletotrichum tamarilloi
TTTCGTGATTCAATTTGTAGAATCGATTTCGTTCTCAGATCGGATTTCAAAGACAAACTTTTGTAACACTGGCTTGAGTTGGCAAATGAGCCCTTCTTGAAAGTCGTCTATAAACTGTAACAGCATCGAATTGAGAAAGATCGGGCTATCCTTATGCCGAGCGAGCTTCTGTGCCAACCAAGGTACAAAGAACGGCAGCCCATTTAGACCGATGAGAAGTAGAAAAGCGAGTTTGTGAAGGAAAGACATCCAGGCTGACTGCCGCGTGCTGCCTCCTGGCTGGTTTACTTGTCAATGATGTCGTGTTTGATCTTTGGCGGCCGAGTGATTACTCCCCACACTTATAAAACGACTCGCAAGGTATCAACCGCGTAGCTCTACTGATGCTTTGCTGGGTGAAAGGTGGTGGAGCTGATGCGCTGGAAGATCGCTCGGGCTGGGCCTTCTGTCTCGGGCAGAATATGCGCGGTGGACGGAAGGGTGGAATGCTGCGCTCGTGCAAGGGCCTTTGCTGCAGGTCGCCGCGCAGGCAAGCAATAGAGTGATATGACGGCCCTCAAACGACCGTGGGGCCGTTCAAAGAGGCCCCAGTGCATTTGGGCGATCTGCTCCTGGGCCCGTCGCGGGGCTAGGCGGGTTGGGCCCGAAAGCCCCCTGTCGGAAAGTGTGTAGGACTTCCCACCACAAGACGGGGATTTGTCTTGCATTTGAATCCCAAAAAACCGCCGTTGTCCTCAACGCGAGTAGCACAATTGATGGAACTTACACTATGGACGTGGGAATGCAAAGGCATGATCAAATTACACGGCTTTGCTGTTTGATCGTGTGTCGGTACGGAATCGTGTTGCTTCTGGGATCAATTGAATTCCGGGCGAGAGCTTTTCCTGCGCGAAATCCTGATTCGTTCTTACATGGCTTTGCTTCATCAACTCTGTCAATCAGATAGAAGAACGGCGCGGCATGGTGACGTGCACCAACACAGAGACGACCGAGAAAGGAGGTTTCTCTTCCCGGCGGAGCCTTGCCAACGACAGGACTAAGGGTCCGAGACGTTAGTAGACGATATACCGTAGGAGGTCAAAAGAAGGTGTCAGGAAAGATTGGGATACGCTAGCTACCCCTCTGCGAATAGCAACATGCAGGTGGGCACGGTCCACCACCCCGGATCCCGACAGCGGCGCCTCCGTCCTTGCCGGTTAGGGGTGTGCGTAGAATTCCTTACGGAGTCCTCCAGTATGCACGTAGCACAAAGCACGTTCACAGGCGTAGACGTGGAAGTAGGGTGTTGCTAATGCCGCCCCGACCCGGTGGTCCGACCCATCTCCAGGGGTGAACGTCATGGAGCCAGGCGTGAGTGTGGGAGGAGGAGTGAGCGTGTTTGCAGTGTACAGATATGTACTCCGTACCCTAAGATCCCTTTTGTGGGAGTGGGGGTGCTCGGAGCTGATATTGATCCCCACCATCGAGCGATGTGACGGCGCTTACTCTGGGTGCACGCCTGCCGCGGTATGCGCCCCAGATCGGCTGGCAAACGTTTGGGCACCAGCTAGCGACCTGCCACCGCCATCCCCAATCCCAGAAGAATTAGACTGGGCCACAGCCAGGGCGCAGCTGAATGTTATGCAGCTTCTCATTCGAGGTCAATCAAGCGTAAACACGATGGATAGCAGTGGACGGACCACAGTCTTACACGCAGTTGACAGCCACCACTACGCAGCTCTTCACGTGGTCTTGGAAGCCGGCGCGATGGCCCATTTGCTCATAAAATATGGCGCCACAATCAACACACGCAATTCGCAAGGTCGGCGGCACTGCATACGACGATTATCCATAACGAGCACGAGGTTCTGCGCAAATTTGTAGACAAGTGCTAGGGTGACTGTTTAAGGTAACTCAAGTCTCAAGCTGCTGCCTGTCATTGCCCAATACGCGGACGAACAAGTCTTGTTGATCCTCGCTACGTCCAGCCAGTTTCTGCAAATTTTCGATCACGACTATGGCGATTCAAATTCGAGACATCTTGGAGCAACGGAGAGAACACAGTCCGTACCACTTTTTGGAGCGCGCTAGATGAATGAACGGCCGGATATGTGCTCATCTATACAGGGGGATAACCAACTAAAGCATGTCGGAAGGGGTTATGGGTGTCTCAGACACTAGTGTATCAACACGATTGGCCTAAAGTTGCAAGACCTCCCGAGCGGGGTACTGTAAGCCTACGATTTGGAGAAAGTAGGTATTCGTCTGCGCCTCTGCCCCTTTAAAGTAATGGGCAAAAAAAAGGGAAGATAACCCGTACAATTACATATCGAATAATCACACTATTGCAGCATCTACTCATTGCTGTTAAACTTTGTTTTTTTGAGATAAGAATTGAAGAGTGTACATGAAGCGGAGCCGTGAGGAGACGGGATGACGTGATTGACTCAAGGACGAGGGCTGCCAAGACAGTCTCATGGTTAAGCCTGCCAGTGGTCTCCTGAGTGGAGAGTTAGCTGTCATGTTGCTTGACATCACGTGAACCTGACCGTCGAAATTTCGGGGTTTAGGGGGGCGTGGTGCATACAAGTGACACAACACGGCCGGCCATTCTCGGGATTGTTCTGGGACGGGAGACAATACCTTTGCTGATTGGCTGATCTCTTCTCCTCAACGACGCTATACCTAATTTAGCTCTCTGATTCTCGACGAGAATCAAAGGTCCAAATTTAGGAATGCGTGGATCACACCAAGTCCACTTCTCCGCCGCAGTTCCATAGTAATCAGTCACGTGGTGGAACACAACAGTGCTCCTCACAGCTTGACTAAGCAAATACTCTCCCCAAACACATCGAATTCTCTGAGCGTGCTATCTCACAACATGTCCTGCCTCTGTACGAGACTCCAATCCAAAGACTACGATTCGATCACCGTAAATGAGGTTCGAGCTGCCCCTGTCACAATTCTTTGCAGAAGATAACCACTGTCCTTCCAGAGATCGATTCTTCTTTGCACCTACCAGGAAGCTCGTCATCTTTTCGAGCAGACGACGTCGGAGGCAACCCCTCAACCCAAGAGGAAGCCTTCCCACAAAACCCTGCCTCCTGCAAAACGAGGCTGTCCTCGATTCGAGCAGACAATATCCGAGCCTACCCTCCCGATCAAAAAGGGGTCTTCCCGCAAAGCGATAAGACGATATCATTCATTGCGCGGACCTGGCTCTGCGGCGTCTCTCATCGCAGCAGACGCGTGTCCATCAAGTCCGTCAACGAACACATTTGTATCGAACCTCCCGCATTGCAATTCGACCTTCCCGAGCAGTTCGGTTTCCGAAGTGCCGCTCCTTCACAACAACGCGCCCAATTTGATCACGGAGGAGACGAGTACCCTTGTCGATCGACTAGAGAAGACAATTCTCGACAAACCCCTACCTATTGTACTCTCGCAAAACGAAGTCTCTGCCGTTTCCGCCAGACTATATTTTGCCTGTGACTCCGGCACGTTGCAGGGACGCCTAGCCAGCTACGAACTTGCCCAACGTCACCATCGAGCGGCATCCCTTGACGACCTCATCAAAATAATCCAGGAATACCAGCCACAGCCCGGAGATGCCCTACGAAAGAAAGTTACGAAGCGCCTCCATCATGGTCAGGTATGGACAAAAATATTCGACATACTCGCCGAAGAAAGTCGTAAGCCTGGGAAGGATTACATCGGGCTTCTCGCACACATTTCAAGCCCTTCAGTGTCAGTCATACCGTATCCGGCCCATGCCCTCGTGCTCATTAATCCCTAGCTGGGAAAGGGCGGAAACAGCGGCTCTTCGCCAGGCACTATTGTCTCTGCAGGAGAAACGAGATATTCGGCAAATGGCGTACTGTGCCACTCCAGCCGCGAGAAAGTTTATAGACTCTCTCACAGCCACACGCAAGTCCTTCGTTCTGGCAGTGCCTCTCGCTGGCTAATGATGATGGCAGATACCTTTATTGATGACACGCCTCGACACTCGCAAAGCTTTCGAGCTACCGCACCGGCGGCAAAGGCGTCTGTTCATGATAAGACCAACCCGGCTGTTCTGCCGCAAACCTCGTTTCCTAGCCAGTCCAGTCACGATTTCCTTTGCGATGACACCGATAAGCTCTTGCGATTATCCTATTTCCTCGCATCCTCGTACCACGTACCGGTAGATATGCTCAGGAGCGGGGCTGCGCCTCGCTGTCGGTGGAGCAAGGAAGGCAATGTTGCCTGCCGCCAAAGCAGCGTTGACCCACACCTGGTGTCCTTCATCAACGACCAAACGAGACTCGAAGATGCCATCGATAAGCTTACCGAAAAACGTTACATTGAGTACACAACGACCGATGGGCTCAAGATGTACAAATTACTCCCGAATGGCAGTAGTAAAGCTCTGGACGGACTTGACCAAGAGTCGGCTTCATATTGGAAGCGGCAAGCGTTGCTGGTTTCATACCACGCGATACCCTGGAAGTACCTCGAGCCTAGGTATGTTGTGGAAGCCACTCTCACTCACGTTCTTCCTGACAGCTCTCAGCACACCAATTTCCGTGATGGCAACTCCACATCTTCAACACGTTCTCGGAAACGACGAATCCTTGCATTGCTTCGACCTATCCGCTGAGATCAGAGAAGATCTGATCCTTACTCTTGTGGAAGCTGTACGCCTGCCCAAGATACCGTGGAAGGTCTTTGCAGTCGAGAAGGCCGTGGATTTGTGTCGCGATGGCCAGAGTGCTTATGCCATAGCTCGTGTGAATGAGGTCACTAGTCTCGTTGGCAGGTTGGCGAAGAAAACGATTTTGCCGCCCAACGTAGCTCCACGCCCCACAGATCCATGCGACCTCCGAGTTAACGCAGCAGCTGGCCTGGTAGCTGTTCAGAAGTGCTTGGATGAAATGCAGAGAGAGAAACTACGAGACGCTGAAGAAACGCTCACTCGGTGGGAGCCTCAGGCTACGCAGCCCATGACGCAGGTCGTATTGTTCCGGAAGTCCTCACTCCTTGGTCAAATTGAGCGTCAAAAAGGCGACTTCAAAGTCGCCGAGCGATCACTGAGATCAGCTTTCAAGACTGCGGATGAAGCATCCACAGGAAAGATACTTCACTTCGACGAGGATCGACCCGCCCTAGCTTGTTCACTTAGTGATGCGCGTCGTGAGCAGCTATCTGAGGACGCAGAGACGCATGTTCGACAACTACTTGAAGGTCTTGAGGGAACAACAGTCACAGCTCGATCGCGGGCACAATTACAGGCATCTCTAGCTGAATGCCTTTACGCCAAAGGCCACGAAAAAATGGGAAGGCAAGACACCTTGAACGAGGCATCGTCCGTCCTCCATCAGGCAGACAAGTTGTGTCGGAGCCTTCTCAATCTAGATCCTGGGGATATCTTGCGATTCGACCAGCTAAGGTCACGGTTGACACAAGCCAAAATATTCTTCATCAAAGGCGACTACGTGGAGGCGGAAAGTGGTTTCAAGGAAGCGCTAAACCTTATTACTAGGTTCGGTATGACGAATGGGTATGTCACGATGGTCATCGTAGGGTCCATGGCGGTCACATTGAAACGATCACTGGACGCAAGCTCCCTTGACCCCCTGTCGCGTTCAAAGCGCGAAGAGCTCCTTCAGCAATCCGAGCAGCAGTGGAGCATGATGAAAGGCTTAGTGCGTCCGGGTGGCACGAGATTCTGGATGCCTGGTTTGCAGAAGTGGGAAGAGTGGTTATGTTCAACGGAAGTCTTACGAGGCCGTCTTTAAGACGTCCTTTCTTTGAAAAGAAGATAAATAATATACCGATCGTGTTATATGCCTGTATCGCACCAGCTCATAAGACGGTTCGTACTTTGCGTCAAGTGACCTTTCTCCACCGTCTCACTCGTGGTCTCCACCTGTCTTCAACGGCAGAGTCAATCATGAGCGATCAAGCGGCCAAATGACTAGGCGATCAAGAAGCGTAATACTAGCAACGCATGCGCATAGGACACGCCAGAGGAGTGTAATCTACTGATACTCTCTCCGGTCGAAAGTCGACTCCCAGCGTTGCAGTGAGCGAGGTGGTACATCCGGGCTAGCTATAGTTGACTCGGCGTAAGATCACATAAAATGTCGCCTAGGTCCAGTAGTATCTGTGAATCTTTCGGGATATCTGCGTCGAAGGAATCACGGCTAGCGATTGATGGAGGAGGCGAGACAACTCGCCAATAAACACCTACCTTGTGGGAAGAACGGGGATAGACAAGCCAAGTTTTCATGGGAAGGTGGCATGGTCTGGGTCTATGGTCGATGTCAGGCGAAACAGGGGTTTTCGGCAGCGCTCGTCTGATATTGTCCACTGCACTCATTAGCTGATATGGAGGGAGCTGCATGAGCTCAAGAGCGTGCACCCTAGACTTGACGTCCCACACCCTCCCCCCCTTCCCTACAGTCCTGTGGAGTCGGATTTGCGGACACTATTCAAGCCCTAGGCGTCAGGATGCATTCTAGCACCCCCGGTAGTGACGATGCACACGAAGTAGTGGCAGGAACATCCACTTGAACCTAGTCTATCCATGTTCCTTGACCAGTCCGTTGAGGCATCTTCCCACTTCAAGCATATTGGTAATTTGCCTGACGAGATGGAGTCAATGAAGTGTACGTCTTGCATTGCCAACGCACGTCATGCATGCTCCTACGCACCTTGCATATCTATCAATCACGGCTTCAACTAACGTTGGGTCTATATACCGCAGATGCCACAATAAATCCTTAGTACGGAGGGAGTCAAACACTAACCAGGAGGCAATGAAGATTATCGAGACTTGGTGCATGTCAGGGGTGATTGGTCATAAAACATCAATTTCAGACCTTGCGCCGTTCAAGCTACAACGGCCTCAGCTTGCAGAGGAGCATTGAGAAGCTCAGGAAGCTGCAGGATTGCATCAGTTCGAAGTACCAATGATAAAGACGTATGCTTGATAGCTTCATACAGAGAGACGGATCGGCTTCAGAAACGATGATTGGTAACGAAAGCGATGTTCCGGGAAACCCATATCCTTAATGGCCTGTCTGACGCCCGCCTCCAAGACACCGTGTGAAAGCAATCTCGCCCGTCGAGCCAACAGGAACAGGACGCATAGCCTGCTGCTTATGCCACTGTAGCTGGGCATGGATGCCTTGCTAAGAACCAATGCCCCTAAGGCTCGCTCCCTTCTCTTTGCCAGGCACCCAGATCATTTACGGTCCACCCTGGCCCTCCAGAAACTTGTGTTTGTGACACACCCCCTCGTTATGTTCGTAACGTCGTCGCTAGTGTAGCATCCCGCACAGAAATTTCGAGACGACCAATGTTCACCACACTTATCCTGCTGAAGTTGCAATTGGTACCCTAACGGACCGTCAACGACGATGGCACCGGCGCATAAGAGGCCTGGCACAAGTGATAGCGAACCAGACAGGGAGCTCTAGGACACCAAATCGAGAAGAATGAAGTCTATTGGATTGATTGCGCGTTCAGTCGTAGCCATGACGAGCCAGACAGTCTCCTTCACGCTGGGTTTCGCGAGATCAGCCGTGGCAAAGTTAGATGCCCTGAGCTAAACGAGCTGGCACTGCTGTGCCCTGTGGGTAGTCACAACTTGTCCTTTAGGATCTTAATCCAATGGCGGTCGGTCTCCCCGCTTCAGCTGAGCCTTAACGAGTCGAGGAAATTGTCGCTAATGATTCACACAGAGCGAGCGCCAAGGACATCCGTAGACTGATCGGGTTTTCTGACCATTTCGAGACCCAGATGTGGCCGAAGGCCGCAAACGAAATCCCGAGTGAAGGCCTAAGAAGCCTTAGCTGGACTGGTACATGGGCAAACCTCTGCTGGCTGCTGAATCTTGGACGCATCATCTTTACCGAAATGGGAGCCTAGAAGGGACTCAGCAAGACCGAGACTAACGCGACGGCGGAACAAGTCCGCGTGCGACTGCAAACCCAAACGGCCTCTTTCATCCCTCGAGTCGCAACAGAGACGCGCATGGAAATTAATGGAGAGCTCCGGGCAGTTGAGCAGGCGTACATGGCTGGCATCCTGGCTTCCAGATGCGACAATCTGGTCCTTTGGCCATTGACTTCCGTGGAGGCCCTTATGGCGTGCGAAATACTGTGAATGATTGTCGGTACGGAAGCAACCTAGAGTACGTTCACAGATTCAGTTAGCTACCAGAAAGGATATGGTTCGATATCCTGCCAAAAGCTTGACGGAGAGGGGAAGAAAGGGGAAATAATTGACGTCGCACCGCGCCCGTTTTGTTGCTTGCAACAGGCTAATCAGACATGCTCCAAAGTGACGTGACACACCTCCTTTCCTGTTCATAATCCCACTGCTATGCGCTACGACCCACAAAGATTGGAACTCCTGCGGTCGTGGATCATTAGGTTCACTCAGCTGAATGTGGTATGCATACCACAGGTGGCACACAAGCGGATTGTGCCATTCACAGCAGAGAACTTTCGAAGAGGAAATGGTCCTCGGATTTGAGCCAATTTGTTCAAAACCTGATTGTCGTTTGGCTCTACATGTACTTTGCTCGTGTTCAATTTCTGCTGTCGAGACGATGCTTCGTCCATTCATGATCAGATCCGCGCCCAAGCAAGAGTCGACGAGCGCATGACTACTCAGATGGCTTCGCCGCTTCGACTTAGCGACTCGCACCACTTCAAGCCGAGGGCTGTAGCTGTGACCAGGCACTTTCCTAATCTTCTGAATGTCCCGGTCATTGTCCCAATGGATCCTAGGACGCCTTTGATGAGATGCTCCGATTCCTTATGCCATCTCTCTAGAGACCTTGGAGGGTAGCTTTCCAACAACAGGCGGAACCCCCGGGTTGCGAGATCCGAGATTGCGACGGAGTCCATGCGTAGGCCGACCTCGAGCAAAGAGCCGACGAACCTGATTACTAGGCCTTCGAGGTATCCCCTGTAGAAAGCCTCATCAATCAGGGAAAGCGTTGTAATTTTCATCACATGACGCCAAACACATGTGGGAACGCCTGCAAGGGTCTGAAGAGTCCGATGGGTCACGTTTTTCCCACTGTTCATCAAGGAGGAGTGTCTGACTTGTCGCGTCCACAACCCAGACAAGACGACTGTGAGCAAGACGCCTTGTCTTTTTTTATTACTCCCTTTAGTTCAAAACAGCTCAGCGCCAGACTTCGCAATGGCTGTACCATCCGCTATACAGCAGTACCCGAAAAATGTGCGATCCATTGCGGGCACCCCTACTCCCTTCGCGCTCGCGCTGACAGCTGTGGCAGGACACCCTCGCGAAAGCTTGGGACTTGCTACAACATACTCTAGAGATTGCTTTCGGACCTCAGTCTTGGCATTTAGTGACAGAAGTCAAACTTGTCGCAGACTTCCCAACGAACAGCGCGATTTGGCTGAATCGAGCCGCCGAAATGAGGGCTTTGAACGGACTTGCGAATGCACAATTTATAGGATATCGTGACCCTCAGCTTCATCCCCGGCTGTACGTTGAAAAGGTCCGCCAAAAGACAGGAACTGACGATCTTGTAGAGACTCGCTCAACGATGACATCTGTCTTGAAGTCGACCCGAACATGATGTGGAAGGAGCGAAAGTACGATCTGATCCATTCTCGAGTGATCGAGTACATAGAAAACTGGCCAGAATATCTCAGGAACGTGCAAACTTGCCTTGCACCTGCAGGTGTGCTCAATATAGAAGTAGTTGAGATGATTCCTTTCACCGACGAGGGTAGCCTGCCCGAAACATCCCCTCTCCTGCAACTATCTCGGATCTTGTACGAACCTTCAGAAACATCAAGGATTGGTCGCGTTTCCTCCAATATCGGGCGGGATCTGAACAGAATCGGGATCCAATCAAAACTTGTGCAATACAGGCTCCCCGTCAAAGATTGTCAGGATGAGGGAGAAATTCCAGTGGGGGATTGGCTTGTATCGACGATGGTCAAGTTCATAGAAGCACATGTAGCAATCGCAGGCGAAGGGCCTGGATAGCCTCAATCGGATGATAGGCTTGTGGAAAAAGCGAACTTGGAGATTTCGAATCCTGCTTTTCATGCCTATTGCAATTAGTCAGGTCCCCCTGGTACGTCGGTAAAGATCCGACACTGACCGTTTTCAAGCTATACCTCAGTAAGATGGTACATTGCGTTCGGAGGGAGAACCTGTGAGCTGGTTTTATGTTGAGAGGACCTGGAATTCGATGCGGGCCAGACATCAGCTGTTGCTCGCCGGTGAGTCCACGAAGTAGGGCATATAGTACTCGCGGGTAGAAAGGTGGTTCGGGACAAACGCTGCGCACTTCATTCAATCACGCGAATTCACCATGATCGTTCTCACATGCAAGTGACATCTATTTCGTCGTGGTATATATGGATGCCATTGTCCCTTGTGAGCACATTGTTCGCTTGCATCAAATTCTCTCGTCAGTTACGTTCCTGGACTTCGCGACAGACATGGGGCGAGCAGCTTTGCTTGGAAAACAGGATCTTTCCAAATGCTGACAAAGCGGAGAAGCGACGCCAAAACGATAGCGGCTAGACTTCGGTCGTCTCGAGCATGATTTCATGGTTATTGATGCAGCAATGGGCATCGGGTGTAGGATGTCAGCGGCGTCGGAGCGACAGCACCCGGAGAAATAATTACAAGGCGAGCTTCAAGAGTGCTAAATCTGATGTATCAGAAATAGCGAGGAAGCACCAGGTAGGCGGCGGCTGGCCTCTCGTTCTTTGTCACCCGCCTACGGCTCCCTTGACATTGGCGCGGCCGAGATGGGTATCAAGCGAGGAGACGGGCTGATGGGGATGTCCTGAATGCGGTGAAATCTGCTTGCCAGGTGTGGTTCGGCTCCAAAGACCCCTGAACGCAGCTCAAATTGGCCAAGGCATTGTCCTTGGGCATCTTCAGTGCCTGGGCAGCCCGGACCTCGCAATGGACGATCGGGGCCCACCTGATTGCATATTACTGGAGAACGGGATGACGAGACCGTGCGCCGCTGACCGCGTCTTATAAAGCCGTCGCGGCCCGACGATAGCTGGAAACTCGTTGGTCAAGACCGCATCAGTCTCGTCGAAAGGTTCTATTCGTTGATCAACATGGCAAAGGAGCCCCGATCTTATGGCGGCGGAAAGTTTTCACAATATGGCTACGAAGCATCCTCAGGTTCTGACGATGGAACAAACTCGTCTCGAGACTCTGCCATTTCCGACCTAGATATATTCGTTGACTCCGGCCCAGAAGTCTGCAGTGACATCGAGCTAGAAATTCGCAAAAATATGGCCCCTGACGTGCTGGAACGTCACGGAGGATACTGGGACACCCGGTCGATCGATGATTGGAACCTTAAAACGGTCAACTACGGAATCTTCATCATCACCGGCGAATACCGTACATTTGTGTCGGGCAATTTCCGCGTCAGAAAAGAACCACTTGCCCTGGATTTTCTAGATTGCAGGTGAGTCGGTTGATCGATCGCACACTTGATATCGCTGACAAGCACAGGTACGGAGAGGATCTCGGCGTTGAGTCTTCGCATGACTACATTTGCATTAGCATTACTGGAGCAACATTTCCGGACGACCTCTTTGAAAATCTCTCCAGGTACCGCTGTTGCCGGGCCATTCTATGAGACGTCTGCTAATCGAACATCGAACCAGGTATCTCAATCCCAAAGCTACCATCGACGTTCAATGCGGCGGATTAATTGCATCACCCGCGGAGTCCCATGACAGTCTTTCCACGGACGAAACCTTGGCCGGAGAAGATAAAGATATGGTACAGAGGGTCGAACATTCCATGGAGGAAGCTGGGCTTGTGCTTCGGAGCAGAAGGACACATCATATACCCAGCGCATCAACAGTGGCGCGGACAATTCAGACGGGAGACCTATGGAGCTTGCCGAGAGTAACAGGCGGCGTGTATAGGTATCTTTCTACCTGGCGAAACCTTCACAAAGAAGTAGGCGTGGACACGTTACTGTAGGGTCAGTCGCATCAATTGACAGGCGGAAGCTGACGACGGCAGGTACATCATTCGAGCCAGCGCGCCGCGAATGAAGAGATCCAGAGAGGATTCCATTGATGAGGCTGGACCGAAACGACTTCGCTTGTCGGCTGGTGAGCAAGACGTAACTGAGAGTTGCGTCTCCGTGGGCCTCGATGCGTAAGAGACCACTCGGTAGAGAACTTAGGGACTATTAGGTTGCGTTAGCCGAAGTCAGGCGCAGTCAAGTCGTTATGCCGCAAAGTGTATCCTACGCCCGAAGCCGTATCTGTAATTCTATTTAAGCCCTCTCGGGTGCTGCTGAGCATTTCCTCTATGACTTGAGGTGGGGGAGGAGGACGGTATGCGTGACATGATCTTCGAGCGGAATTGACCTTATCACCGGCTTGCGAGGCTTCCTGTAGGGCATCCGTGGCAGGTCGGCCAGCTCATCGCATTCACGGAGGACGTTCTGCGGACGCAATGGCGGAAGGCCTGGCGCACTCGCAACAGCGCCGAAGCGTAGACTAGGGCATTTCGAGCCGAGGCCCAATCGGGGCAGCCCTGCAGGGTGGGTTGAGGGCAGGCGTGAGCAGCCGGAGCGAGTGACATTGACCGAGGGGCGCTCGAGCCTCTCTGCAGAGCGATGGACACAAGGTGTGTGGGGCTTCGATCCCAGCTAGGGGGGGTGTACGACTGGGAGTGCGCATGATGAGATGGTGGGGTGTGGGCGACGACAAGGGTGTAAGGGTGAATCGGTCAAAAAAAGTTGGAGGGGAGTGGGAACGCCAAATCTTGCATCGTCCTTGCAGCCTCCCCGGTGCCACGGCACAGACGACGTGGGGCACTCATCTCACGTTTTAGCGTCCCCAGGACGGCCCGCTTTTGGCATGCACATGGAGACGTCAGCCCAACCAATCAGGGCTGCATCTCCCGACTTCATGTCTTGCGCAGCGACGGCCAGCGCAGAACCCGACAACATTCGTGTTGGCTGACCGTCGAGAGACTCGCGGACCAGGGAAAGGGCCAATCGCGGACAAGCCGTGCAGTATCCGCTGGTTGCCGCCGGCATGGGAGGTCCGTTGGGCATCGGACCGTGGCTCCTTGCGAATGGAGGCATTGGCCCTGCAGTCGTGTCCATTTGAGGCAGCTGCGGCATGGTCTGGAATTCTGGGAGGAAGAGATATAAAGGACTGGCGCTGATGGCGAGATTCCCGGATCCGAAGACCATCAAAACCTCACTTTTACCACAAACCGCATACCTTACACTCTACCCGCGAGCCAGCACAAGATCGAAGGCGAACGAAGCCGAAAGGATGGACCGCTACCCCTGCGTCAACAGATACAAGCACGGCGTCGACTGCCCCGGCTGGGTGAACGTCCACGGTGCGCGGTGCGAAGACTGTGTTGTCGTAAGTCACACGCCCGATCATACCCAAGGCTTACTGACCCTGGACAGTACAACCGGTAGACGTGAGGGGTCTTAGCTGGTGGTGTAACGCGATCGACGGAGCATAGGGATGGGCGGAAAGCACCTGCAGCAACATGCTTAGACAGACCGGAGATGATTCTCCCTTGAATTAACTCTGTGTACCCCTATGTTGTATTCGATGTTCCCTTTGCCAGGTCCATGCCCCTGGGGTGCTACGTGCAAGTGACTGTTCTCAGGTCTCCCAATGCCGCCTGACTGTAAGCCGCCTCACAGCCTGCCTCGTAGTCTGCCTTGTGGCCTGCTCGTTGCCTGCGCGTTGCCTGCTCGTTGCCTGCGCGTTGCCTGCTCGCAGCGATGTCGGACGTGCGAACCATCGCGGACGCCTCTCATGCGAAGCATAAAATCGTGCCATGCCCAGACGATGTCCAAAGAGTCGTTGTCCTTCTATTTCACACAACAAGCACAAAACCGACCACCGCGGAACGTTGCGAAAGTACGACTGCCAATTTCTCACGATGCTCACGGGAGCCCGTAGAAGCGCTGGAGTCGAGCACCATGATAGGAGTCCTGAGGTGGCAAAGCTGAGTTGGCGGAGCTGAGATGGCGGACCAACCTCAACGCCCGACGTAGCAGAACGTCCGTGACGAGGGCCTACCCATGGAACCAGATGCTGGTCGGATCAACGTAACTTTCCACGGTCTCGACCCCCACGACACCACCGCACTTGCCCATCGGCTAAGGAACCTACCCGTTAATAGTGCCATGCCCCTCCGATACTGGCTCTGTGGGTTGTACCTGAACAATCAGGAAATAGGGATGGGCCTGCACATGGTGAGTCCCCAGTCTTATCCACCCTCTACACCCTTCTACGCAAGACCATCTATCCATGACAGGAAGCGTGCCACTCTCTGTTGTAAACAGCCTCCCCGCGCATGTGTGAGACTCAGATTCTGACAAGCATCGGCATGCGGCACCTTTCTTCCCGAACAGGGGTGTCTGAAATGCCACGACCAGAAGGAGCGCTGCCCGTCGATCAGCATACTTCAAGGCGACTGACCGATGGCCTTCGGATACGGAGTATCGCAGTCAATTCGACGTATGTGACAGGTGACCTCGAGCTCTCGCAAGCCATGGCTAGTTCTTCTTTCTAAGTCTCTAGTTCCGTACGTCCTCCTCGCGATTCTTCACGACAGCCAAACCGACGACTCCCTCACTTCGACGATTCCCTCACTTCGGGGCACAATGTTGTTTCCAGATGCCTTCGACACAGTCTTGACGGAGTTGTTCGGATTTCATCACAACGACATCAGATTGTCTTCCAGTGCTAAGCATCAAGTTTCCATCGCCACCCACAGTCTACCAATACACTCACAAGCTGTCCCCGAACTCTGTCACAGCGTCCACTCTCCCTCCTCGCCGTCTTATGATGAGAAATACGCGATTGGCGTCACCAAGGGATTTGACAAAGCCTTAGACGAGGAGCATCTCCAAGAGACTCCTTCGTCTGATATTGGGCCCCTCACCATCGTTGTCCGCGATTTGACACTCTCACAAGAATGTCAAACCCGCCCTCTGCTATCACCTCGCAGATCCCTGGCTGCTCTCTCTGGGTCCAGCCATTCCTCGGCTACCAAAAGTATTCAGGCAAGCGAGAAGACCTTGGGCGGCCTCGAATCCGACAAGGAGTCTCAGGGCAACGTGCGGACAACTTCTCAGCCTCCCGTACAAAGGCACAACGAACCCCCCGTCGGCGACTGCGAGACCAAAGGCTCCCCCAAAAGCGACGTTACCTCGAATCGTCGCCAGAATTCTATAAGCCAGTCGGAAGCCTTTCTCCACCAAAACTCAAACACCGACTGCGTTGACGAAAGCGCAATTGATGATGATTCCGAGTCGGAAGCCTTTCTCCACCAAAACTCAAACACCGACTGCGTTGACGAGACTGGCAAAAGGTCTAGCATTGACGAGGAGACCTTCTTTCAGCGTACCGACAACAACAGCAAGCTGACCTCGCGTCGCTCTCTTATTACCATGATGGTGGTTGAGATGGACAACCGCGGAGGGGTAGGGAATGTAGCCTCTCGGTCTATCTCAACACTTCCGTTTCGTACCAGCCACCCGGCCCCGCCTACCTTAGCCGTCTCTCCCAATGATTCCGACGACGCCCCATTGATAATGAAGCGCGATAACGGCTGGTCGCCTCTGAAGCCCATCATCGAGGTGCCACGGTCCGCTCCTTGGCCTATCTCCAAGAATGCCAGCCGTTGGTGCGAAGCCGTCCTCTCCCCCCGAACCACACGACGGTACATGCTGGCGACAGAAATGACCAACTCTGTCCGATGGAACATGCTTTGGGAGCGCGGGCAGAAGTCAGCTACTGCTAACGCAGTGCTCAAGCGCCGCCATACCTCCCACGACGTCGCGAACCTGAAGCAGTATCCCGAGATCGCCCGGACAACCACGAGGAAGGATGGTTTCATCGATGCCCTATACCTCGCTTATCACACAGGCGATGATTACAACACAAGGGGATGGTGACGGGCATGGTCGCGAGATGGGAACTCTGGAGTCACTACGGCGACAAAATCCGAATAATTATTCGATTCGCGCGACTTCGAATGGGGCCGCGGAGGCCTTACCGTACAGAGACGCGCATTGATCTGCGGAACAAGATGAAGGAGAGATGGATTCATGATAATGCGGCAGGAAGCGATGGTAGTATTTGTATATACAAGAGTGACAATCTTCCGATACATTCGCGACGAGCGCACTCAGCATGTCTTCGTTGAATTAAAAACACGAAGAGAAGCCCGATTTCGAAGATATGGGTCGTTGCAACTAAATATCACACAAGACAGTGCGCACTGGGAGGGTCCAAGGCATGTGACCGATGCTGGTTTCAAAGGTGCCGCGACTAAGTTCAAGTACATGATGATCTGGGTATCTATGGAATTGTTGCTGCTCAAGAGACAAGTTGACAAGTTGGAGAGCTTCGAGGTCCTGACCAGTGCGCGCTCTCTCGATGCTGTCATGAATGCCAGGCACATCTCTTGAGACAGTCTCTCACTTCCTCGAGGATTAAAATTCCCGGCTCTCGCCATGTCTGGTTTCGTTGCCAGACTTGGCCTCCTTGTGGACTACCATATGCGATGTCTTCTACGTCGTTAACACAACACAATGCCAAAAGCCAGGACGCGCGCGATCTACAGTGCTCAGTAGTCCCAGTACAACGCCTTCAAATGAAAGGATTGGGAGGGCGAAAATCCAAGTAAGCCACGTAGAAAATCAGACTAAGGTCTCATAGTTAGAGCAAATCAATGGAGTGAGGCAATTTGCTCACATCTTCTTCTTTTCAAGCTCCATCGTCAGAGCGTTGGGATACTTTTCGTGACAACCCCACTCTGAACGCAGGCATTGATTTTCCTTCATAGATTGAAGCATCGGGGCACCAAAACCATGCACCCGATCAAGGGGCACACAGTAGGGTGCAGACAGACCGTTGTAGATCAACTTGCCCGAGTCGAGTAGTAGGTAGACCACCCAATGGGTCATTGGAAATTCGAACTTGAATTCGGGATCTAGCGCAGCATCTCTCTCCGAAGCTGCAGCAAGAGTAGTACTATCGTGCTCGAAAGAATCGTATGGCAGAACACAAAGGGCTGGAGCTAGATTAGCAACTGAAGTCTGTAATTTCAAGATGTATCGAGTCTTCTGAGCCAGCAAGCTCGGGTTGACTGCGCTCTCGAAATGATTGGCTTCCGTACCAGAAGTTGAGTTCTGCCCGGCACTCAGAGATCTTCCCGCACATGGACCGGCGATAGTGCTTCTTTTCTTGGATTTAGAACGTTGATCGTATGCCTGAGAGGAGTCTATTAGCTTCGTTGTAGATGTTCATCAACTCACTCAACCGTCACAACGCGGAAGAAACCTGGCCTCATGCAGTAACGGGGGCGCTTTCAAAGCTTTGGCTTACTCTTGAGATGAAAAATTCTTCCGCAATTGAAAACTCATTACATGGTGAATTTCGCATGAGGAAAGTTGTGGTGTTGGCTGACATTGTATACCTCAACTGTGTTTAGAGAACTTGATGGCGAGAATGACGACCGGGAAAATGCCCCCGGGCAGGAAGATAGACGCATACTTATATCAGGGGGGTCAAAGTTGCGAACGTTGAGGTGCTTCCCCCAGAAACGAGGAAAGAGACCCAGGGTCCCCGTACAAGACCCTGTCATCGCTGAAGCCACTCAAATTCAGTGGGGAGCGCATAATTACTTCGAGATGCCACTCAAACGGCGAAGTCAGGCCCGCGAATTCGCTAGTCACCGGTTCGTTCTCAAGTTGACCAGCGCAGGCCGCGTGCAATTTTTGTTACGGGCCATAGATATGTAGAGCTAATCAACCAAAAGGTGATGCGGTGCCCTCAGCTATGTTAATCACCATGAGGCGCGAAACGGATACTCAGCGCCAAGAAGCAACCGGTGTCTTAGC
>NW_026849659.1:0-17833 GCF_030869305.1 Colletotrichum tamarilloi
CGAAGAGGGCAGCTTGCCCATCCCGAATTGAATGGCGGTTTTCGTATCGAAATCACTATATTGCGTTGAGCGCGTGCTTGGGATACATTGCGCGTATTGTGTAGTTAAAAAGTGTACTGTATCGTGTGATTTCCCTTGAAAGCGTGATCCCGTTAAGGTCGATCTTTTGTGCCTGTAAAGCCGGAAAAAAAAACCACCACATATAACTATATTAAATAGACTACCCCCCGAGCTTATTAATATTATCTTTAACGATTATAACCGTCTAACACGGATACGTATCTTATAATATTCCTAGAAGTTTTAATAAGCCTTTAAACTACGGATTTACTAATACAACGTTCTATTAGAACGCTATTCTATTACTTAATAAGTAGTTCTTTACTACCATAATAATACCGTAGTATTCTATATAGTTAAAGTATCAGTATATACTAAGATAGATATTTAGGCCCCGCAGTTCGTTATTACAATAACCGAAATATTCCTAGGGCAGTTTATATCAAAACTTCTACGAATTCTAAGTTAGTTTACTACTAGCTTATCCCCATTTACTATCGCCGTTCTTAAGCAAAAAAAAGAACTCGTTACGTCTATTCTAAGCATAACGAGTATAAAAGAATAGTACTTAGATAAGTTATTTACTCTAAATATTATAACATATCTAGGAAAGTTAATAAAAGATTAACTATTATTAAATAGCTAACTTACGCTTTTTTATATCGCTTCTATTACTAATCTAGATACTATTATTAAGCGGATCTTTAAAAAACTAGTACTAAAATAAGTCTCAAAAAACGCGCGTAGCTATACCCCGCTATCTTATATAATATAATACCCGCTTATATATAGCTTAACTATCTAATTACTCCTTTAATAATAAACCGATTTTTAAAGTAAAATAGCCCTTAAGAACTACGCGGACTACTTTTTAAAATACTATTATTAAAATAGCCTATTTTGCTTTACTATATATTTCTTTAAATATAAAGGACGATATAACCTATAATATCTCTTTTGCTTAGCTCTTTTAGCTCCTTTAGTATCTCTTTTAGAGAGGTCTAGCTCTAATAGAGTTATTTTAATTCAGAGGCTAATTTAACGTAGGGTTAATCCGAATGGCATAGTATAAGTAATAAATATCGATATTAATAAACGGCCGCTCCTTTCTAAGTTAGTAATAATATCGCATTCGGTAATAAAATATCTACTTACTATTCGAGGCGTCAATATAAACGTTTAGAATAAGTATAGTAAAACGGCCTTAACTCGGTTATTATTAAAAAACTACTTAGTACGTAAAACGGTAATACTACTCCTAGAGCGCGGGGTAAAGTTATAGCTATACTCTCTTAAAAATATTATATAGAATATAACGTTCTAAACGTACTAAGAGCTCGTAACGTTAGTTTTACGTTATAAAAATATATTCGAACTATTTCGTCTCTTTTATAAGTACTATAACTCTTACTTAGCAAAGGACTAGACAGAAGTTAACTTCCTAGCCTTAATTCCTTAGGAGTCCGAAATATTAATACGAATGTCTAATAGTAATATTAAAAATATTCGAAAGGGAAACGTTTTTCCTATAAGCCCATATTTTGATTTAACTCTAGTACCTAAGGGCTAACACGGCTTTTAAAGTTAAAAATAGTAAAATATAGCTTAGTAATAAAATCTCTACTTAAGGGCTTTGCAATACGATTAGATTCGGGTTTATAAGTAATAGCTAAACTTTTACAGAGGTAAGGGTAAGAAGATTAGGTTAAGGGAGGGGGATTAGGAGGTTTAACCTTTTTTTACTTAACTATTATATAAATCTAATAACGTTAATAAACGATTAAGATTCTAAACTTACTACCGCGGGTAAAAGTATATTACTAAGTAAATATAATTAGCTATATTAGACTTAAAAAGAAGCTTTATTACTTAGTTATACGATAGTTCGTTTACAATAGGTTACCTACTAGTAAATATTAACTTTATCTTTTACTACTAGTTATTAGTTTAAGCAAACCAGAATTTATAATTATAAACTCGGGATACTAGCGGTATATCGTAAAGACTTATATAGGGACTCGTAGTATTTTAGGGATAGTAGCGTTAAGTAAAAAAAGCGGAGCGCTAATTATTAAGTTAGAGGGCGCGTTCAGCTTTTAGTATTATATAGCCCCGATAGCCCTATAAAGTCGCTATAGCCAGCTAATCGAGGCTCCTTCCCTAGCTACGGGCTATATATATATAAGTCCGGACCTAGCTCCGATCGCACAAACTAATTAGCTACCTAATAAATCGGTCTAAGCCTCGGAATCTATTTATTACTCCTAAAGCGAGCCTAAATACGAAACTAGAGCTTACGAATCTCGACTTATCCGATATTAGTTCCGACCTAAATATAAAATAGTAAGGACGAGGGTATAATTATACCTAGGGTCGCTACTAATATTATAATCTATTATAAAGCGAGGAAGTTAGTAGAGGATATATAAAGAAAGAAGTAGCTTATTTTATTTTAGTATAATACTTTAAAGAGTCGTATTAAAATACTAGATAAAATAGGTAGGTCTTATAATAAGCAGTATAATATAATAATAATAAGTAGCGCTACGTCTATAGCGTAGCGATATATTCCTAGTTTTATTCGCGAGTTTCTAATTACTAATAAACAATAAGGGAATACAGGTTACGTAGCTTATAGTCAATACTCTAAGAAATATTAATAAGCTTATAAACTAAGAACTCCGAATTCTATAAGTAACCGATTCCTTATATAAGGGACTTCGGCATCGACTAGACCGGGATTAAAAGTCAGTAAGTACGAGATAACGCTTACTATAGCATACCTTACGGAAATAGCCGATTTATTTAGTAATTTATATCTCTAAACGAGCTTAATACGCTAGCGGATAAAGTAAAGGCTTTTAGAGTATACGATAGTATATAGTAGGCCGTAGTTAAGATCGGGGTACGTAAACTAAAATATTCTTACTTATAGCTTTACCGTTACCTATTACTATTACCGCGTCTACTTTAGTAAAAAAAATATATACGAAATATTCTATATAACTTAGTTACTAACCAGTTCTTCTAGCTACAAGTTATATAACCGTTTCTCTCTTATATTATTAATCTTTCAAGAAGAGGGCTAAGAAAATACGGTAATTTTTCGCTAAGCTAAGCGGCCCTTTCGATCGTACGCTTCGACTATATTAGTAATACCTATTTATAACGTCGTATCGTCTCGACTATAATTAGACAGCCTTAGCTATTTAACCTAGTACGACGCTTAAGGGGAAAAATAAGAAATAAAAAGACAGTAAACAGAGAGAATCGAGCGTTTTTATTAAGTTCTATACCCTTAATCTAGTAGACACGGATAAAAAGAGATAAGAAAAAAATAAGTAGCTAATATAAGTTAGTATACCTATACTTCAAGTCCGTACTATCGGACCTAGTTTAGGCTAATACTACGAATAGGCAGCTAGTACTAGCATCCCCGCAACCTACTCCGCAATACTAAGCGAGCCGCGGCGCTAATAAATCTTTTATTACCCCGTTTAGCCCGCGCTAGCCAGTTACAAACCTATAATAATAATAATAAATAGCACATCCTCGCTTTTTTATAATCTATCTTAGCCGGACGCTCCTATTATTAGCTAGTATACCCTTATCTAATACTAAAATTATAAAAAAATCCTATAGTTAAGTAACTTCCACGGCCTCGTAGGGTTATATAATACTAAGTTAAATCTCCTTAATAATTAACGGAAGTATTAATACGTCGTTTTTATAAGAGCAAAACTATATACCGGATACGCGTAACGTACCTTAATAAATAACTTCTATAGCTTTATTATCGCTATATTCTATCTAAAATACTTCTATTTACTATAATTAAAAATAAGCTCGAGCGTTACCTCTATTAATCTTAAGCTCTTTATATCTATTATAAGTTATTAATCTAGTTAGAAATTATCAGTATCCTAACCCTAAATATTACCTTAGTAAAAAGTACCCTACGCTCCGTAACTAATACGCGTTCCCTCTAATAAATATACGCTTTTAAAAATATTACCGCTTTTAAAAACTTCCTTTAATATCTATCTAATAACTAAAGAAAAAATACGTAAGCCTTCCTTAATAATAGCTTATAAATAAGCTATCTTTTATACCTCTACTTTTTTTATAATAAGCTAAAACAGCTAGAAGCGCTCGATCTCTATATAAAGTATTACGAGTACTCGTAAATTAATAATAAAATAAAATAGCGTAGCTCGGATTACTATAGCTATTATATCTAATCTAGTAAGTTTATTAGAAAGGTTAGTAATAGCTTTAAAATATAAAACTAAAAAGATCTTAGTAATTTATATATTTATATAAGGATTTCTAACGACGCCTTTTTTTATATTAAGCCGTATATTATAAAAGAGCTAAGTATATTTTACCTCGTCTTCTTACTTAGCTTAAAGCGCTTACTAACGATTTTTTTTACTATCTTATTAATATATATTAGCTTTACTAAGCTTACGAGAACGTAATAAAAACCGCGCAAGTCGGTAATTAAATTATTAAGTATAAGCTAAATTTAAAAAAAAACGTAATAGTACGTACTAAATTAGCTTTCCAAAGCTAATAGCGTTATTTTTTAAAAATAATAGCTACCGAAGTAAAAACTACAATAAAATATAAAATAAAAAAAGTAGAACGGCCGTAACGATAATATTTAGTATACTTTATTCTGTTATATAAATATAATTATAAACGTCCGAATTAAAAACTAAATTACCGAACGGCTTACTAAATATAAAATTTAAAATAACGTTAAGCATAAAGTACTACGCTTTTAAACTAAAATTAAATTTTTTATTTTAAAAAATATATATATTAATTATTAATATAAGTTAAAGAATGCTCTTATCGATTTTAGTTTTAAAGTTAACGACTTCTTTACTAAAATACTTTATTACGATCGTTAGTAATCTATATAAATTAACTTATAGTATATAAAAAAGGATTACTTACCCCTCCTACTATTTAAAACCGGAGTTTAGTATATACTATATTATTTTTAATAAATAGTACGTTATTATTTCCTAGATCTAGTTATATTACGTTATACTAATCTAAATATATATACTTAGTACGTACGCTAAGTATATATTTTATAAAATCCGGGTCGCTCGTTATAACGTTATTTAAACCAATATAAATAAGAGATCTTATAAGAGGAGTTAGCAAGCGTTATAAATAACACTAAAAATAGTCGTAAGTACTATATTTAAAGCCGGCCTTATAAAACTTAAGGTATATACTACTACTATATACGGTACGTAAAAGCTACTAAGGGGAGAACTTAATAGAGGGGGGGCCGGGGATATATCGTAGTTATAAATATTAATAAAAAATAAGCGTAGTAGTATATAAAAACGGCCCCTATATAAAAATAGTTATAAGGGTAGTAATACCTATAGTAAAGGCAAGCTAATTACGCTAGCTGCGTAAGCCCTTAGTAAGTAGCTTTAGTTAATAGATAATAAGAGCAAGGATAGTAGGGCCGTGGTTATTCCTCTATTTCTAGTATATACTAAGAAGTTTACGGATAGGGCGGTCTAGGGAGGAGACCTTAAATAATTCTTAAAAAAGGCTATATACTATATAGTATACTTTATAGGGCCCATACTACGCTTTATAGAATAGATATAGGTTATAGTGTCGTAGTAGATGCGATTACGGGTAGTTCTAGGTATCTTTACCTAAATCGACCCCTCTATAATATAACTAGTACGGGTTTAGCGAAGCAAAATATAGCACTATAAAATATAACTCTTTATGCTATGGGGATAGTTTATATTCTTTTAACCCTATATATAGCGTAAATATCGAGTAGTAAAATTAACGGCTTAAAAAGCTAAATTAGGTAGCTATATACTAGACCTATATTACTGCTTCTAAATCTTGCGCAAAGTAGTATAAGTATAAAAAAACATTGTATTAATACCTATCTACTATTAGACCGACGTACGAACTCTCGTATTCGTCTTACTATAATAATAAGCTATAATTTATTAAAACCTCTTAATAGCTTATAAATAAACGTAAACTAAAACCTATCTACGCACTTTCCGCTTACTATAACTCGTCTACCTAAATACTTATATAATAAGTATAACGAAGCGTATTACCTTTTATAGCCTTAGGCTATACGAGGTATAAAGTCCCGCAACTTTATATTCGTTATTCATATTATTAATAATAGTTTACTAAATAGGTCGTAAGTACTTACTTAGATTAAGCTACTAAGCTACTTATAATAGCTCGTATATATTTATAAGCTTTAGGTTTTAGTTAAGTACTTAGACTACTTATTTAATACTAATAATAACCTATCCGCGGTAGATAAGAAACGACTTTATTAGGGCATACTAGTAGCGCGATTTAAAATAAAAATAATCTATTTATAGGATAATAAACCGCTACTAGCTAATTCTCTAAGCCCTAAAAAAACTATAATTACTAAGTATCGCATTAGTACTGTTATTAACTACGTTTAATATAGTTAGGATATAAGTAACGTAGATATTAAATACTAAGTAGAACTAGAGATCGTTATTGCCCTCTCTCGTTTTACTAAGAGCTAGAGCTTAGATAATTTTATAAATGCGCATAAAAAGATTATAAGCGAGCTGCTAATATTATATATAGCTAGTATTTTAAAGCTCTAGGCTTAGTTTATATTATAAGCCTAAGTTACCTGTGCGAGCTTAATAAGTAATAACGGAGTAACGCTAACCGTTTTTATTAGCTTTTTATTAAACGACGTCCTTAACGTAACGCTTATTAATATTAAAAAGTAGTAAAAAATATTATTCGTTTTATTAGTAAAACGCGTTAAAAAGTTAGAAAAGTCCTTATATTAAGATTTTTATATAATATAACTAATCTTTCTTAGGTTTATATATAGTAATAGTAAATAGTAATAAAAAGAACTAAACGAGCTAGGGTAGGCTGGTATAAATATTATTAATTATTTATACTTAGACGCGGGCTAAGTATTATTACGGGGCCCGGGCCCGCTCCTTAGTTAGAAATTATTACTAAGCCCTATAAGTCCTGTCGCTAACTAAGCGAAGGTAAAATAAGAATCGGAAATAGGTCTATATAATACGGGAGGTTCTTAAGCGATATACGAGGATATAAATACGTATATTTACTAAACGTAGGGCATAGCTCTAGGAGTTAAGTACGTATAACTAAGTTAAAATGCGTAATAAAAAGTAATTTTCGGCGCTTATTAATATTATATAGTATCCGTAAGTTTAGTTAATAAATACTTTTTTAGATAGAAGTAGTACTACGATATGCGCCGTATTTAAATAATAAGGTTTAATAAAAAGCGGGGCACGCTTAGTTTAGAGAGCTAAAAGCTAAGGTAAAGTTTTTTCTTAGCGGCCTCTTTAAAGAACCTATATTATGGCTACCTTTATACCTAACTATCCCTTTAACTACTATAAAATAGTAAATTTAGCTTATATTAGGCTAGCTAACGCTTTATAGCGCTAGTTTATAACTTTAAGCCCTATTAAAAACGGCGAAAAGCTACTCCGATATTCCTACGGTTATTACTTTTATAAATATAAATATATACCGAAGCTCTAGGTATAGGTCGTTATTATCCTTAGTAGTACTATATAGGGGCCGTGCCGTCTTTTATTACTGATTAAGGCTAGAAAGGGCTCTGGGCTAGTTTATTTTTTACCCCCATCTTAATAGAGTAGAGATAATTGCTTTTGAGCGTTATATTTAGGATACTAATATATATATTAGAATACGGTAGCCGTAGCTCTATAATTAAGAATAGTCGTATTAGCTAGAGCGTTTATTTTGACGTATACGAGGCATATTATATACCCTATTACTTCTTTAATAATTATTACTTAAGCTACTTATTATACTAACTAGCTAGGCTACGAGTGCTTTAATAATATATACTAACGTTATTAATTAATTATATTAGTAAAGGAAAGCTTATATCGTTTAGTAATATATACGTATATAACTATAGCTCTCGCTACGTCTTAAAGTCTTAAACTTCTTATAAATAAGGACTAAGAATCGTATTAGACCGTTATTATATATACTATAAAATCGTATTATCGCCTTATATATATAACTATTTCGAGTATTAACGCTCTTTAATACCTAGAAATATTACTTAATCTTTTCTAACTAGCCGCGACTATGCGCATAGTTATTTACTATAATACGCTTTTTAAAATAATAGTTTAAAATATTACTAAGCTAGTTATCCTAAAAAAGATAAATATCGTTATACGGGTAACTACGGCAGCCGTATACAGATCCGACTTATATATTTACTACGGTTATATAAATAGTACAGTACTATAAATAATAAGCCACGAGGCCGTTAGCTATATTTCGGAAATTAGTAATGCCGTATCCTCCTTTACCATTAGGGACTATATTATTATCCCCAACACCGTATTTAAAAATTATCTAAAAATAAATCCAAGGTTAAAAGAATACTTCGGCTTTAAAAATAATAAAATAGGTCTAGGTAGTTTATAAAGTACGAATAAGCCTATACTATATACATCCTAAGTATACTAAAAAGAGGTTTACTAATAAGAGGCTACGTAGCTAAATACGCAAAGGTCCCCTTTACTAAAACTAACCTAATCCCCATCCCATTAACTTATAATACTACTAACTTAACAATCGAGCACAACTACTTAACCGTTTTAAATATTTTCGCTACGGGATAGGCTAATATCAACTATACCAAATTCGAACCTAGCGATTCTATTACCGTTTTCGGGGCAGGTCCCGTTAAGCTACTATTTACTTACTTAGCTATTCTATATAGAGCGTTTAAAATCTACGTTATTAACTATATAAAAAAACGCCTTATTCTTACCGCTTTTATTAGCGCTATCCCGATTAACTTTACTAACAAAAACCCTATTACTTAGATTTTAGCTTACGAACTAGATAGGGTTATGCGTACTATAAACTATATTAATATAGAAGCGTTAAACTTAAATCTTAAAATAAACGAGAGTACTATTATATAATAAATAATTAATATAGCGTATTTTAAAAGAGGTATAGGCTAATTAGGTATATATAGTTTATAAATTAATTTACTTAGCGTACTATATAGTAACAATATCTCGCTTATAATTCCCTTCCCTATCTCGTCCTTTTTTATTAAAAGCTTAAGTTTTTAAATAGGAGCTATTAATCTAAAGTAGTACGCTCCCTAGCTAATTAACCTTATTAATAGCAGCAAAGCCTACCTAAGCTTTATTATTAGCACAGTTATTAATATCGAGGATATACTAAAGTATTATAAACGCTTTAATAAAAAAAAGGAAACTAAGGTAGCTATTTACTTCCCAGAGTAGGACAGCTTAATTATATAAAGGCTTTTAGTCTATATATAAAAAAAACTACAGTAATCTAAGTAATATATACAAATTCCTCCCTATATCCCGGCCCGGAGTTTTAAATTTATATCTTAATATAATAAAAGCATATATATTATAACGATCTATAGGGTATTCTCCTAGCAATCCGGAGGTTCGCTCAAAACCTACTTAGATATTTATATGTATATTTTTAAGCCTTTTTATTTAAGCTAAGTAAACTTTATAAACTAAAAAGTAAGCTCGGCAGTATTATATTAAGGTACTTTACACCTAACCTAGCTAACGAGATAGTATAATAAACAAGCGCCTTTAGCATTTATATAAATATATCCAAAAATTAAATTAGGTAATTACGATATTATACATAAAATATATTAAGACCTTTTACTAAAGCTAAAGAGTAAGTAAATATAATTTACTTAATAGGGGAAGAAGTAGAGAATAAATATTATAAGATAAAATTGCGTAATAAAATAAAAGAGTAATAGCGAATATTTTAATAATAAACTTACTTACTAAGCCTAATACTAATAATCTACTTTATAACTTAACTAGCCGAATGCGCCTTAGGGGCTATAAGAGTTAGCTAACAAGTTTACTTCTATAAACTTATAAAATAAAATAACTAAGTTTAAGTATTATAAGCCGCTAAATAATAAGGCGCTATATACTAGCGTTTATAAGGGCGTATAGGGTCTTTATACTAAACTTACTCTACCTTAACTAGGGGACTAAATTTATTACTAAATAGACTAGGGTCCTAGTTTATATTACTTAAGTTCAGAGAGTGCTTTGCAAGCTAGGCTTCGTAATAGCCGTATATATAAGCTATATTTAAAAACTATATATATAAGTATCAGTAGCCTATAGTCTTTTATATACTTTTATTTATATTATCTATTACTAAGTTCTTATTTAATTTAAGTACTTTTTACTTATAAGATTAAAGTATATATATAATATCTTATCTTCTACTTTTTTTCTCTAACAATAGTAAAATATCTAATTAGGGTAGTAGGGCTAGGACCGCCTTAACAGCTATGCTTATAAACAGTACTAATATCTATAGGATTTATACCCCCAGCCTTACCCACAATAGTATATTATCTAAGCTTATTATAATACTATTAGTACCGGAGCTTACGGTCTTATTTTATAAAATTTAATAAGCTACCGATAATATATTATAGCTCGTAGGGCAATTTAGATTTAAAATAATAAAAATACTAACGACTCTTTATATTAAAAAGGCGTTTTTTATAAATAAGAAATTACTTTAACTACTATACTTAATATACGTAAACGAATTTTTTTACATAATTATAAAGTTCTATTCTAAACTAATTTATAACTTAACTTCAGTACTATTATTATAATAGCTCTATAACGAGCTACTCAACGTTTTATTACTAATAAGCGAGACGCAGAACTATAAACTCGACTTTAAACCCGCCTTAAGGACTAATATAGCCCTACCCTATATAATTACTATTAATATTTTAAACAAAAATAATAAAAATAATATCGAACTTATTACGTCATATAGCGAGCTATTTAATAAGCAGCGCATTTTTAATATACCTTTTACGTAATTTAGTTTTCTTAAATTAAAAAAGTACGGCAAGCTAACTAAAGCTATTCTAAATATTAACTAAAACCCGTACAAAAAAAACGGCTACGTTACTAATATTTTTAAATATCTCGTACTTTATATAAAAAGTAAATAACGGCGCAATATAAAGGCCGTCTTTATAAAAAAAGAGGAGGACCTAGTTATCGCTCTAATTAAAATTAGTAAAGCAGAAAATAACCGCTTCTCTATATTAAAAAACTAATAATAATAATTCCGGAACTTATTATAGCGCTTTCTAATTAATACTAAGGGATACGTAGCTAAGAGTAGACTTATAAAAATAAAAAAGGGACCGTATAGCGAGTTTATATTCTAAGCCCGAGGTTTAAAGGACTAGGATATGAGCAAGTATTTATTTACTAATATTTAATTATATTATAGCCCCGTAAGTAAAAAAGACGCTAGACTTATACTATTAAAACTAATTATATAAACCGTTTTGCCCTCGCGCTTATTTCCATAATAATATATAACTTTAGGACATAGCAAGAAGATAGATATAAGTAATAAAACTAAAGTATTTAGATTATTTTTATATTAAAGTCTAGACTTTGGGGCCCGCTTTACTACTACGTTATCCGTACGAGCCCTAAAAGCCAGTAGGATTTTAATAAAGTCCTCTATATCTCTCTCTTTAACTAACGGCGCCGTAATATAGTTTTTAATATTAGTCCTTTCTATTAGCGTAGGTAAGAGGGGTAATAAATTAAAGTATACCCTATTCTCGTCGTCCCGTAATATAGATCAAATACCATAACTATATTTAATAAACTAAGATAGATCCTTCTAAATATAAAACTTTTTAAACACGTTAAGTACCTCGGGCGCAATATTACCTTACGCCCGGGCTACTTCATAAGCTATATACTATCTAATAGCCTCTACTATCGCTCTATATCAAAAGAAAATACTATTATTATAAGCCGTACCCCTTAAGTTACTAAATACACTAAGTACAAAGTTTTTATTTCTCATAACCTCTTTAAGCATCCTAGCTTTATATATAATAAGAGATCTTATTAAATTAGTCAGTTTTAAAAAACTATATTTATTTATAAAGAGTTTAGAAGCGAGACCTAGGACGTATTAGTACCCATATTTAAGCTCGTATATAAAAAAGATTTACAAATACTTATAACGAGAGTATTACCCTCAGCCACGGAGTTACTTTAAAAAGTTAATACTAGTTCGGTTATTTAATTATACGCATATAGGCCCTACTAGCTATATTACTCCGCTAGCTTATAAAATAAACGAGACAATTACATAACTAAGACTTTAAAAACGGTAGCAATCCTTTAATAAACGTCTATATTATAATTATAATTAATAAACTCGCTAACGCTCTACTTAGTATATATATATAAAACTTCCTCGTACGCTAATACTTCTAAAATTAGCCTTTATTATATACTAAACTATATAATTAGTAATTTATTCCTATTTCTAACTAAATAACGCTAGCTATATAGGGCAGCAATATAGCTCGTAACTCGAATAGTAAATACCCCTATAATTAAGAATAAGAGCGTACTAACGAATACCCTCTAGATATAAGTAAAAAACTCCTCTCACTCGTTATTATTTCGCAATACCGATCTTAAAAGCGCTTCGGGCTAAAGCTTTATATTATAAAACATTATAATAAAATAATCTAGCAGCTTAGTCCTAGCCCGCATAGGGAGCATACGTAACATAACGCTATTATACATACCTCTTATATCATTAATTCGTATAATAAAAAGCTTTACCCCTTAGTTATTACTACTTATAATAAACTAGGTAAAAATAATAATAACGCGGGCTATACTAATTAGTAACGAGGATAGCAGTATAGCTTTAGCTATACTTATATTTAGCATATTTAGGGTAAAAAACCCGTTAACCTTTATCGTTATAGTCATCTCTAAATTACGGGCGTCGAGGCTATAACCAACCTTTATTAATATAAATTCTCTATAAGCTTTAAAAACGAGAAGTTCTTTAAAAGTAGCTATAAAGTTAGGTCGCTTACGAAAGAACTTCGTAATCGTTCTAATATATAAATTAAAATAAATCGTTACAATAACAAAAGCTATTATATCCTAAAAAGAAATAGCTAGTAAGTAGTAGTTAAGTATAATTAATATATAATAAATATAAAAGAGAACGTACGATCGAAATAGAAGTCTTAAAATCTTAAGGTTAGCTTAGTAATATTATTAATTATAAGGCCTAGGTAATATTAGTATAACGGAGTTTAGTTAAATAATATACGTATTAGCAACGCGCACCTCAGCTTAAGTAAAGAGCCTTAGCTCGTTTATAATATAGCGGGATATTTATAATCAATAGCTCGTAACAGCTATCCCTTTTCATATCTTAAACTTTATTAACTAAAAGCGACGTATTAAAGTTTATAATAAAGGAGCTAATATCCGAAATAGCGTTAAAAAAAAAGGCGTAACGTAAATAGGGACTAGCTTAATAATAAGAATACGTATAAAAGGAAACTTAGAAAGATAACTTAATTTTAAGTCTAATAGCAGTTATTTTAAGTATTTTTATATCTCGAGAAATAAATCCGGCCTTTATATTAGTTACTCACTATTTAGCCCTTATTAATTATTATAGTCTTATTATTTAAGCGAGGAGGGTATAGTATATATTATAAAACGGTCCTTATTACGTTAATTTATAAAGTTAACTTTAGCTTACTAAATTATATACCTCCCCGTACCCAAATCGAAGTAGTAGCTATATTAGGCATAGAGTAATTATTAACTCTATTTCTAAGCACAGCTAAAAAGTAACCGTAAGATCCTATTTCTATTTTATCTTAATTTACTTATAGTTATAGCTCGCCTTCGCCGTACGATATATATTATATATATATTCTAAAACTAGTTTAAAAACTATAAGAAATAGTATAGGCCGTAGTGCACATATTATTTCTATTCTTCTCCTATTTCTTTATTACAACTAGTATTTATCCTAGCACTCTAGCCCATAACGCTAATTATAAGTATTACGAGATCCGTTAAATACTATTATAAACTTCAATAACTAGCTACGGATTAGCTACGAGCCGTTATAAAGTATACTATTCGAGGTTATATAGGCCCCGAATAAGAACTCACCTTATAATTAAAAATCCTTAAAATAGCCGCGAACATATAGCAAATAATATTACTATTAGTTAATTAGGAGGGAGAGGGCCGTATTATTACTAATTAAGCTATATCTTCCCTATTATAGGCGTTTAATAATATAGCCTTAATACGCAGTAGTTATAAGGAGAGAGTATAGTAGCAATAAGCTCTACGTACTTAGCTATTAAGTAAAAATAATCCGCTATATAAGAATACAACCATTTACTTATAATAATAATAGCCGACGTACTTTTTATAATAGATTTATAAAAATAGAACGCATAACGCTATTATTAGGAGTTAGTAGAACTAAGAATAGGTTTTCTGTTATCGTTTATATAGCATATCCCATATTATAAGCTTCCTTAATCAATTAAAACTAAAAAACCTAAGACCTAAATAAGAATACGATATCTCTTATATTATATAATTAAACGTAATTTAGTATTAAATAGTACTATATATCATATTACGTTCTAGGGCCCCTCCTATTATAAGGTCTTCAGATAGACGTATTTTAACTATTTCTTATAATATATAATATAGAATTTAATACTTATTTATACTACGCTAAGCTAGGATACTAGCTTACCTAGTTTTATAACTACTCTTATAATACTATTTGAGCTAATACTATTATAGCTAATACCGTTTCTATAGTTACGTATTAAAAGTTAGTTAATAAGTTACTAGTTAAGACTATATATATAGACCTAAAGCACGCAGTAGGTTAGAAATATGCCCGCTGCTATACTAAATTTACTTTTTTAAATACTATTGCGAGGCCCCTTTTTATTCCTAAATATACTCTTTTTAGCTTTAAAATAAGAAGTCTATAAGCTAATTAGTTTATAAATAGTAAATCTAAAATAAGGACGGCGACTTAATATAACGGTAGTTAAGGTAAAGCGCTATAAGTAACCTTAGCTAATGCCTAAAAAATAAAATAAAAGTTATTAGTTTTATTAATATAGTCGTTTTAAATATTAAAAATTAGGGTAGCTAGTTAAAAAGGTAGGGTAGATAGTTATATTTAAAAAATACTTTACTAAATAGTCCTGCTAAATATAAGTACTAAATCGGGCCCTACTTAAGAAAAGTATAGATCCCTAGTATATACCCTACCCCGGGCCGGAAGTTATTTACTAAGCCTCTTCTATTTCCTATATTCTTTATTAACTTCTAGCCTTCGGCCTCTATTTACTAATCTAGATCCGGTACCCTAGTTACTCTATATTTTCATTACTTAGTCTAAACCTAGTCTAAACCCCGGCTACTAAAAAATAACCGCTAGCCGTTTACTTATTTAAAAACTATAAATATAATATTTTTTATTAACCCCTACTATAACGCTTACTAAGTAATTATTTAAAAAGCAAAAATATTTATTTTCCTAAAAGTAAATAGTAGAGCCTTAATACTATTATATAATAAATAAACCTCCCTCTTTTTAAGTTATAAACTTATAATAAATAAGACGAGGTCAATACAAATATAAGTAGGGAGTTCTTTTCCTAATTAGATTTAAGAGTTTTCTTAGTAAGTTAGGTTTCTAGCCCCACCCTACTGCTAAAATACCATTAACTATATATTAACGTTACTATATAGTAATACTATTAATAAACTTCTAACGATACTAAGCAACGGTTTCTTTATATTTCCTTTATATCCCGTTAATAATTATTTTAACGTTACTAAGTAGCGGTTCTATATTTTATATCTCCTTTATATCCCGTTAATAATCGTTCTTAACGTTATTAAGTATCGGTTCTATATTTCTTTTATATCCTATTAAATAAATATTCTCAACGTTACCGGGCATCGGTTCTACGTTTTTTTTATATCTTATTAATAATTATTCTAACGTTACTAAGTAGCGGTTCTATACCTATTTCCTTTATATCCCGTTAAATAAATATTCTTAATATTACTAAGTAGCGGTTCTATATCTCCTTTATATCCTATTAAATAGACATTCTTAACGTTACCGGGTATTAGTTTTATATTTTCTCTATATCCTATTAAATAGATATTCTTAACGTTACTAAGTAGCGGTTCTATATTCTATATCTCTTTTATATTCCGTTAATAATCGTTCTTAATATTACTAGGCATCGGTTTTATATCTCCTTTATATCCTATTAAATAAATATTCTTAACGTTACTAAGCATCGGTTCTACATTTCCTTTATTTTCCGTTAATAACTAATTTAATAATACTACCGAGATACTTTTCTTTAAGTAATATAGGTAGCGAAATTCGGACTCTATAACCTCCTCGTAATACTACTTAGAAACCTATCCTTATTAGTAATAGAGCTAATATAAAAACGTAACTACGTATAATAGAGTATAATAGCGCGCGAGTACTTAGGACGGTAGATATTACCCACTAAATATTAAGTAGTTAGTTAGTCAGGCTCTAGCAGCTTATAGATTTCTCTTATAGTTAGAAATAGGACAATACTCGCTATCTTTAATATACGATTATACTTTCAAAGCTCCTATATTTAGTTCCTATCCATAACAATACTATCTTATTATAATAGCTATTACTATAAGTTTTTATATAATAAGTAAAACCCCCCTTCGAGGCTACTCTTACATATATACAGCCCTATAATACTATTAATAATAAGGAATTTTGGTTATAAACAACTAAAAGTGCGTATCGTTAGTTAAGTAGTAGCTTATAAGTATTACATTAAGCATATATCGAGACACTAGCATATTTATAATAAAATTTAAATTTACTATATATTAAACACTAGCTAAATTAGCATAGCTAGTTACTAGGGCGTTAAAAGGAGCTAAGGGTAATATAATAAAAGTTATATAGTATAGCTCGCTAGTTTATCCTTTTTATCCTCGTAGTACTAATAAGAACTAGCTATTTATACTACGCTTTATAGTTTAACGGATATTAATAAATTTAAAAAGCTTTTAGAAATATTTTAAACAGTAGAAATAGTATAAGTAAAGATTATAAACGTAGCGGTCGGTATAAGCTCGCTTCGGTAAGTAAGTAGATCTAAAAAAGTTACAAAATAAATTTAATATTAAAATCTAAATACAGTTATAACTATATTATACTCGCATTATACAGTTCTATAATATACCTAAAAATCCATAACTAAATCTAAAGGACTAACGCGGACCTAAGAGCTTAGGATAATTAATTATAACCATTAAGCCAGTTTCTTACTAACGGACTATTAAATAAAATACCGTAGTTTATCTAACGGGCATACCTACCCGCTTTACTAACTTCGATTCCCAACTACTTTTAAATAATAAACGGCTATACTCTAAGCCCGATTTTAGCTCGTAGTAGGGCTATACCCAACCCTATTAGGGGCGTTTATAAACTATCCGGGTACATCCCCTACGTTAAAAACACCCCAAGAGCTTCTTAAAATACTCCCTATACACACTACTATATTTAATAATAATAATTATATATATATGTGGTGGTTTTTTTTTTCCGGCTTTACAGGCACAAAAGATCGACCTTAACGGGATCACGCTTTCAAGGGAAATCACACGATACAGTACACTTTTTAACTACACAATACGCGCAATGTATCCCAAGCACGCGCTCAACGCAATATAGTGAT